>NW_027466453.1:18632500-18870000 GCF_050575085.1 Anarhichas minor
TATACGGTGTGGCCCAGGGCTGCTTATCTGGGCTTCAAAATGCCTCCGACTATAAAGAAATATCAGTGCAGCCTTCAGACAAACCATCACAGCGGTTGTTTTTGTCTTATTTCTCGGACTTGTTGTGAGAGAAAATGTGACCTCGTGATGCCCGAAGCAGTTTGTGGGAGCGTTCAAGTGTGACCGCTTGAGCTCAGGAGTTAATCACTGGATATATTTTAGAAATGTATCCTTTTTCCCCTCCGTGGCCCATCCCAAATGTTCTATGCAGAATACCAAAACAGACTCACAAAAGCATGATATTATGTAAATCCCACCAATGCACATTAATTATGAACATTGTTTTCCATGTAAAAAATATGGCACAACATCAGAGAATATTTAAAATGTCTGTAACAAGAGGTCAGTATGTATTAAGCTGTGCTCCATCTACACTACAATTTGTATCACTTTGCACTTGTCCAGTTGACGCAGCAGTGAAGTGGCTGCACAACTCCCAACAGAATAACTTCCGTTTGTGAGTTCAGGGCAGCAGACATCTTTTTGTGTTCAACACTCTTGTCTTTTAAATGAAACTGCAAATTGCTGTGTGACACTGAAGTACTCAGTCATTCCATGAAATTACTTGGAAAAAACATTTGGGCAATTTAAGTTAATTCACTGAATGTTGTTGTCAGTTTCTGAGTTTTTCAAAAAAGCATTTTGTATTTTGAGCTAATTTAAACTGGAATTTACTTTAAATCATTTGGGTGACATTTGGAATTTAAAAAGATGTTGCTGTGCAGTTTGAAGATGAATTAAAAGTAGTAGCATTAGATTGTTTTATTTACGTGATTGCTTCTTAATTGAATTGCAAGTGATCTTCCCTATACTCCCAGAATATGGGGGAGCAGAACATGTGGGGACAACAATAGATAAAATCCTTTGGAGATTATGGTTTAATATTTGGTTTATTCTATCTATAAACATTTGACACATTTCTCTTTTAAACTCTCCCTTTGGCAGCCTGGATTACACAAGTTAATCTGTGCATCTCTAAAACATTATCCTGCATTTGTGCGATGTGTGTTCATGGCAGATTCACTTCTCGTGTCAAACTTGCTCTGCCTGGGAGATTAAGGTTGTGTGCGGGGGTTTACTGGAAGTGCTCAAAGAAGCTGCTCAAAAAAGGCTGAGGGCTACACCAGGATCCATTCAAGGATTACATCCTCATATCTCCTCCCATCTTGAGTATTGAAAACCATGCGGGATGTTCAGTGACTTGCAAAAGCCATTTCATAGCCGAGGTGTTTGTTGCTATCTGTCTGTTGGTTTGGGGCTGTAACCAGCAGAAATAATGCTGAACAGGCGTATTAAACCGGTGAGAGGTCCTGCAGAGGCTCCTTGTGCAGTCATTTGAGACGTTTGGTGAGTATTCTGCCAATATTGTTGTTACAAGTAGAGCTGTTCCGATATGAAAACACGTCCTTCAAACAACTGTATGTTCAAGTTTCTTGACAAGAACACATCATTACAAAACTATAATTCTCTTCCCCCAATAGTCTACTAAATAAAGCTGGAACTCACGATAATGTTAGTAAGCTCCTTTGACGTTAGCCGTTAGCTGCGTTATTTAGCCAACCAGGAGTGTGTTGCCCATTGGTTGCTAACAGCTAATTCTAGCTAGCTCTTCTGCCGATTTCAACATGGACTTGCTTTTCAAAATGAAGCATTATAAAGGGGAACAAATAGTGTGTTCTGCACATGTGCAGTATAGATCGGGCAGTAAGTGAATTGGGATGGTGCTGGCCATTCCATGATACTGAGAATACATGACTGAAAGGGACATTTCATTGACTCATTTTTAGTCGCCGTTTTCTTCATGCGAGATCCTTTTCGTATATGTCTCTAATCCCTTAGCAGTTATGAAACTCCAGGAGGAGAAGCAGCCTGTGTTACCATTAAGTTTTTAGATTAAATCTTACAGTGATTAGATAACCAACCATTATATGGCTGCGGCAAATGAATTTCCCCGGTGTCATGTCATGTCAGCCAACTGTGGGCTGCAGATATTAGCTGGAGTCAAACCTGCTCCTGAATTAAACGACTAAACTCATCCGGCCTCTGAAACATAGTCACTGTAAAAGTATAAAGAAAAAGAATCTAAGAATGCCAAACTCTGCACTCCCCAAAAAAATGACCCTAAAACCAGAAGTACCCTAAAAGCTTTTCGGCAGACAAAAGAAGACACTCATGCGCTTCTACAGTAAAAGCAAATGGTGAATCCTCCATAAAATAACCTTTTCTGTGCTGGCCCCTGTCTGCAGTAGAAAATATAACTGTCACTCATCACATTTGAGTGTGATGTGTAAGTATGGCAGCCGGGGCTGTTAAGCTTGTGTCAAATGAAAGCACGCTTAAGGGACTGCGGACTGGCATTTATACGTTAGGCAAATAGAAAATCCAACATGAAAATGAGCTTTTCTAACGGAAAAAAAATAAAAATAGCTAAGCGTTTGTGCACATATGATACTGAGAGATAAATATCTCATAAATGATAGCAGCTCACATGGCAGGTGTACTATTTTTCAGCTTTTTTTTTTCCTCTTCTCCCAGCAGACCTTCAGAATTGAGCAATCTCTGCCTGCTAAAGCACAATTTGGATTAGCAAAAGCCCCACTGATAGGTCAGCTTAGCCCGTAATGGAGCAGCTTAGGCCTTGTCTGCATGATTATAACATTCTTAGCAGCCGATTTGCATGCATCCAGATGTTACAGTACAAACATCTCTGCCTCCTTTTAAGCCCGACACAAATTTAGATCACAGGGACATGAAATGATGCACTTTTAAAATATCTCTATATGATGTGTTTTGACAAAAGACCTGATTGTATCTGTACTGCTGTTTCTAATAAATGTCTGAATCAATCTTCCGTAGCTGTGAACGATTTCAAGCAAAACACATTTATTTGCCACATTTACTTTATGCCACAAGTTATGGTGTTGGACATGATTTTGCAGAATCAAAGCATCATAATGTCAAAATTGTTGCCTACTTTAGATACACCAGACATTTCAGCTGTGACACACTGGCATATGAAGAATGTCTTTTTAGTTAATTGACATTTAGCGGCTCAGTTGTTTTGTTCGCACTTTGCTTTTGAATTGCCATAAATCCTTGTCCAGAAGCTATATTTCTCAAACCTTTCACTTGTAAATTATTTTCAGCAGCTCAGATTGTGGCTGCGTTTTTAAATAAGAGCTCCCTCTGGACTCTGATGATAAAGTGAATTATCCCTCATCTAACACATACCAGTGTGTATGTGTGTGTAAACCTTAGTGCATTCACCTACACTGAGGATCCAAGGGTGTATTGTTAATAAAAATACATAGTGATGCTCGGCAGCATTCTCAGCACAATCGATAAACAGGCAGAACGACCCAAGACAAAGCATACAGAAGGATGGGGGGTTTGTTGTTGTTGTTATTTGGGAAGGATTGATATGTAATGTTGTGTCGGATAAGTTTCATTCAAAAGGTGTTCAATACAAAAGTCAGAAAATATATCTATTGCCTCTACATGGCTCTCTTAACATAGCGATGGTTGAGCCGGCGGCTCACAGCTAACGTTTCTAACAGTGCAAACAACAACAACAACAACAACAGTGCTGACAGAGCTAATGTTTACCTGAGGGGGGACAGGAGGGTTGGTGCAACCGTTGCACAACGACGCTGTCCGTCTGGACCGCCGTATGAGCGCAGTGCAGAGCTGCGGCCGTGAGCTAACCAGTGTGGCACACTCGCATGCACTAACATGTACTAAGAGCACGCACGGTCCGCCCGGCCAACACACACAGAGATGCTCGGATAACAACCCTCACAGAGGGAAAGTGACTCTATTCTCTGCTGCAGGTAGACATTACTCCACTGTATCCTTACATTACAAATAGTGGTTTGCTGCTATAGTAATGCTCTGAATGTCATTTAGAGAACCTTTAAAGATAATTCGAATACCAAACTAGGCAAAAAATGTACTGAAAGCTCCTGAATTCAGGAAGCTCCTTCTGAAATCGGCACAGCAGTCGCCTGATGTCAGCTTCACCCCATTTTAGCCTTCCGCCATTGTATCCCAAGGACCCATTTTCATCCCTCGTCTCTGAATCGCTACAACCAACATTAATATTTTACAGTGAGTACCGAGGTGGGCCAACCTGACCAGATGACCTGCCATGGCAGCTGAAAAGAATTTAACTTGTGACACAGCGTTTGATTGGTATTTAAGGTGCCTTTGCAGCGTATACGTGAGAGATCTTTGGGCTGAGGGAGTTGGTTAATGTCTCATATAAAGGTAATGGATTTACTTCATGCCTCCTCTCTTTTTGTCTGTCGGGAGAAATTGTGGAGGATTTCCAAATGCAAAGATGACATGTTCTCAAGCACACGTAAGTGGGAGATATTCCAAATATGTATCTATAAATGACACATGTATCTGGAGCCCAGATAGTATTCAAAAGCCTCCTGAGCTCAGTGAGGATCCCATTACCAGGAATAACAGTCTGACAATTCACTGACAGTATCAACATGCTATGCAGGAACTTATCACACGCGGTTCACACCATGTTTCAAATGATATACAGTGTTTACAAAGAGCTATCAGGACAGGATCATAAATATTATGGTGACCTAAAATCTCAGACACACAAAGACAGCAGCAGGCTGCCACACTCACCCACTTGAAGCATCTCACATAGCCCTCCTCAAGAGAATGTTTGTCACATTTAACTGCTGACCAGCTGCAGCTGCAAACTGCTGACCAAACACTTCACATATACATTTAGATTTTTTTTAAAAGCTCATTTTAAAAGCACTATTTAAATGGTGAGATCAATGCACATTCAACTGCTGTTCCATATCAATGCGGTGCTGCAGTGTCCATTTAAACAAGGGGTCAAACGCGAGTCACAAGGCTTTGCTGCTGCAGAGGAAATTACACTTACATTACACTTTTCTTCAGTTATGACTCCACCTGCTGTAAAAGCAATCCTAATAGAAAATGGTAAAAAAAAAATTCCACTTGAAAAGAGCATTAAGGGACACTGTAGATAAAGGCCTATAGTGTTAATAGTGAGGTAACAGATCATTAGAGTCATCCAAGGCTCTTTTACTTTCTCTGTTCACACAATCTAATCACAATCTGACCTCGTCTTCTCCGGCTCAGGATGGAGGGAAGAAAGTTACATCGTGCTAGAGGTACTTCTCAACACTGTTGAGGTCGGACATTCATCCACTGAGGAATTCAAACAGAAAACCGAAGGCTGGAGACTTGATATAGACGGAATCTTGAATCTTAATGTATTCCATTTCAGTGGGAATTCAAAGTGGCTTCAAGTTGGCTAAGTTAGCTAACTCTTTCCGGCTGATCATTATAGGAATATTTCAGGCCTGTGGATGAAATGTGTCTTTGTCATCTTCATTTCCTTTCTCATTTTAAATCATGACAAAGTAGAAGACTCCCACACCATTTATCCCTGTGAGATTCCTGCTGAGCTTGAAGAATGGTGAGGGTGCAAGCTTTTCCCTGTTATAGAGAGCAAAACTATTCATTTATATCTTAACTAGCAACTTTAACTAAACTTCATTTATTAAAGAGGTCAAATCATTTTGTTTTGAAAAGGGGAGATTGTGATTTAAAATCTCACAGATTTCTATGTCATCGTGTGTGCGTTCATGACAACATAGCAAATTATAAACACAGCTTATTAACAATCAACATTGTTCAGATTTTTAAGTTCAATGTGCAGTTTAGGGAAGTGGTTTAATTATGTGTAACATGGAGGTTTCAGCCCATTTTCATTCCCAGTGCGACAAATTCAGACGCTTTCTGACGCCCCTCAGTGTTTGATGCCGAAGCATACGGCCCCCTTTAGCGTCTGTATGAGACGCACCACGCTTTTAAACAACTACAATGTAAACCCATCTGCGTCATTATCAGACACTCAGAGAAGATGCTCCGTAGTATAAAGACTGAAAAATCCCATGCATGGTGAGAGGGTGAGGCGGTGGTTAGTTCAAACAAACAGAGGGCGTCCTGCACACAGGTCTCCTGTGAGACTATTTGGAGCGTCATAGTTTGACCAAAGCAACCCAGTGCGTTAGAAAGTGACGCCAAAGGGGACCAAGAGTCAGTATCTGAAGTAGTTCATACTTTTCTCAAATACTATTGGTCAATAACAAATCAATCAAAGTGTAGTTTGTAGAAGGGGAGTTGTGCCTGTCTGTAATCAACAGACGGAAGCACCGTTACTACGCAACCAAATGCTTGGGAACGCATGCACGCCGCGACGGCGTCGCTCTCCTTTTTGAACGGACCTTCAGCCTATTTTGCACAATTGATTTACACTCATTCCTCTTGCTATAGCTTTACATGGTGTTTGTAGACTAACAAAAGCATTTAAGAAAAAAATAAGGATATGCAAATAGTCAACGAAGAGTCTAGCTTCCCTTGGGGAAACGTGTAAATCGCATAAGGTTGATAAAATATGTAGAGGCAGCTGTAGTATTGCTGCTCTCTGGGCAGACCGAGACCGACGCTGACATTTCACCAGTTTTATTGCACACATTACCTAATTGTCTTGAGATATGAGAAATGGCAAATGTAACAAGTTTGCCTGCTGTCATTTGTAGCCTGATATTTTGCGAGTTACCTTCAATTTCCATAAAAAGGAGAAAACCACCGAAGTCTTCGTTCTGTCTTTATTATAGGCGCCAATGTGGCTGCACACCAATGAAGAGTTTGTGCAGCCTCCTCCTTTGTGGTGTCACACTGACCTACAGCTCCATAATGAAATGGAGAAAAATGGAGAAAAAAGTAACTGTGATAGGTTATTTCCTGGAAAGGTTCATGTTCAGGTGTTAAACAGATAGTGCCGCCAAAAAAATAACCTCTTGGATACAAAAAAAGGGAAAGACAGACAACCTTTCAACAGACCTCAGGGCAACATATGGGCAGAATCAGGTATCCAACAGTCCGTAATAAATCATAATCAAAATTAAACAAAAATCAGTTTTGCTCTCTATTGCACAGACTGAAATCAGACACAGATGCCGTTTCATTTGGTGTCTTTAATGACCGGTTTTATTCCATTTGTTTCTGATGATAGCTTCAGCCATATGGCGTTGCTCTGATGGAAAGCAGGTTTTATCTTCTGCAGCCACTTGTTTATTCCACTCAGTAATTGATGCCCTTCAATCATCTTGTCAGACGCTGCATCGCTGCAGGCTTGGTGCACAGTGTGCGATTGGGAACTGGGAAGCTCATATTTTGAGATTAAACTTGATGATTTTACACCTGCTGTCTGCCAATCACCTCACATGAAACCACTTAATGCAAATGTGCCTTAAAACCTCATGAATATGTCATGTACTAAATGAGCAGATGATGAGAATTTATGTATAAAAAAAGTTTCCTCTGCGGTCAACTTCAGTGAAATGAATGCATCCTAAAGCGCTGGCCATTTAGCTCAGACAAGGAAATCTATCATGTTCAAACTGTCATATTAATTGGTTCTGCTTAACTGAGCCGGATCTGCAACATTTCCAGGATGTAAATTTCAGCCTTTGACTCTGACGTGTTCAGGTGTGACTTCCAATTACATTTGACCAGTTTGTGCTTTTCTTTGAAAAAATACACATTTTGAAAGGGTTCATACTGTTAAGATCTAAGGATGAATGAAACGTGATTTGTTGTCTAAAGGTGCAACATGGAAAATGAGGCCAGAATTATAGTTAAAAACATTCAGAAAATGAACAAAAGAATATGAAGAAGTAACAGTTCTCAGCAAGGCTTCGTGTAATACCACTTGTTCCTAGAGAGGCGATGTTGAGTCACTGTAGCGACCAATCCGCCCTCAGTCCAGAGAGCGAGGAAACATTTATTCATCAAAGCTTGTAAATTCATGAAGTTATCCTCTGGCAACGCTGATATAAAGTCCGGTTCGATAGCCTGAAGAAAATCAAAACCCTGAGTCGCCCACCTGGGCTCGGTGCCACTTTGGATTAAACACACTAACAAAACACACAAACCATGCAGACCAGGGTTAGTGCCACAAACATACTGACGCAAAACTTGAAGATTATAAGATAGAAGAGTTATTTTGTGTGGCTCTTAAAGTGTCAGCAGTTTGTTGAATTAATATATATATATATATATATATATATATATATAGTAGTAACGGTGAAATGCTGCCCCCTATGTATTTGGAGCAGGTGGCCTTAAACACTGCATCTTTAATATAGATACATGTCAAACCATTCACAGGATATTTAGGTTAACTGTAATACAAGAAATAAATAAATAAAAAGCACATTAGATGCCATTTTCTATTTAACAGACTACTAACGTTCTCTTCTCACTCTGTCTTCCAAACTAAATCAATAAATGACACTTATTCTATGTATGTTTGCTGCTGCTGCAGAGCTGGAACAAACACATCACAACTGCTTGTTTTTGTAGTGGCAACATCAACAACATTGCATATTGAGGGCAATTGTGATGAAATTGAATGAGCTCTCATCAGCTCATCCAAAAAGGAAAATACACAAACAAGCAGAGAACAATAAAAGAAGAGAATCATCTTTCAGACTGCTGCTGTGGTATCACAGCACAGATGAGCCATTATGTAAGAACTTTATTTTTGGTTTAGTTTGTACTGTAGATTTTGTTCTGGGCTTGTGAGGAGACATCAGTGCCTTTTTATAGCCAATGTTAAAACTAGACACTGAAATTGAAAAAGCAATATCCTCCGAGTTTGTGATGTGAGGTAAGATTACTTCCATTTTCTCCCTGGACTTTAAAACAGTTAAAAATAGACTCATTTTCCAGCTCATATCCACTGTTTTGGACTAATGATGCGAGGCACTACAGCATAGCAAACATCCCCATAGTCACCGCCTTTTATTTCATGATGTTTTATGTCCAAAGTGTATCTGAACACAGCTTCAGAACTCAGCGATGCAGACTGGTGATGTGGGGAGAGGAGTACCTGGCTCACTCACTGTTGGAAGTGGGACGGTCTTTAGGGAGATCTCAGGAAGAGAGTCGGGAATACGGTTTTGATCAGGACCAGCTGTCACTTCTGTCCTCAGCTTTTCGGTTGAAACTCAGTCCTACAGAAGTAGAGTAGGGAGGCTGTGTTGTGTTTTAATTAGTCTCACCATTTGTTCCTGCCATTCAACAGACATGGTTTGCTTGTCCCGATAACCAACTTTACTCAGGAGAGACCAACTATCATGATGTAGATTCATTTAATTGTGGCGGGGTGATTCGTCTTAAATCCCACCAAGCTGTTGTATTTGATTACTGAGAAGGTGTGTTCTTGTAGGTGAGATGATGGACTCAAAGGTATGTTGTCGGTGATCCATTAAGGTCCCTGGTAATGGAGGTGAAAGCAGAATACTGAGGCACAATGTATGACAACAGAGATCAGAATGTAAAACATATGTTGGTCGCAAAGGAGTTGCTTAATAGGAGTTTAAGACTCAGCCAATCAGACGCAAGACAATGTTGATGTTTTATCTGATTTGATTGACAGTGACCAAACAACCCACCAACTACCGTCAGATTGTGATTCATACAATACTGATTGGTGCACAGCAGTAAGTGACATCACCTTTGTCCAACTGCTGCGCCACACACACACACACACTTCAGATCAGTGAAAAGAGCAAGCAGAAAAAATAAATATACATGAGAAGAAATAAATACTGTTTTTACAGTAGCCCAGAATGGACAAACTCAAGATTGGCTGTAGCAAGAGTCTTTTGGTTTCTAACGTTACCTGAATGCCACTGTTGTTCTCTGACATCCTTGTGAAACTGCAATAAAGTGAGCCTCAGAGTCTCACTTCCATTTCTCTTAAAATAGTGTCATTATGGTAAAAATTGCTTCTGAGGGAGGTGAACGGCGCTGACATGGTTTTGCTATCTGCAAGCTCACATTACCGCAGTCTTGGAAAGGTAGAAGTGAGCGGAGGGGTATTTGCAATCTGCAACCCCACCTAACCCGATGCCACCAAATCCGACACGCTGTCCCTTTAAGGCAGGGGTCTCAAACTCATTTTCACTCTGGGGCCACATCAGCATCAGGGTCGCCCTCAAAGGGCCGGTTGTAAATGTAAGACTGTAAATGTAACTTCTCCTAACATATTGGTAAATAACTGTCTCTGCATTTGATTATTGTTTATTCAAGTTTTAAAATATTGTACATGCAGTTATATAAATATAAAAATATATTTAAGCACATTTCTGTTATAACTTAAATCCTTTTAATTTAGGGTTAAGAAACCCACATTACTCCATCAAACTTTTAAAGAAAATAGCAAATACAAATATCAAACAAGTTATTACAATAACTTTATTCAATGCTTAAAATCCTTTCAAGGGTGCGTTTGCACAATCCCACATGAAGTATTTCATGTGTTGTAAAGCCACGTTTAAAGTAGTCTTCAATGTACTCGCAATACATTTCCATGTCAAATACATAACCAGCCAAAGAGCTGCTTCTATGACTGTGTGTTTAAGTATCTCATAATTATGACTTTCTATCTCGGAATTATGACTATGGGGATATTTTTATTATCAAGTCTAACTTTTAATAATTTATTTTTTTATTTAATTATTTTAATTTATTTTTTTTGCTGGTGGATTCTCGGGCCACATGAAATGACGTGGCGGGCCGGATTGAGTGTCAAGGGGACAGACAGGTCCAATGTATAAAGTAGAGAAACATAGTGTGTCTACTGCTGAGTCTACTATGAATAATACGCAGTAGTCATATGGTTTCCAGAAATGAGGACACATCATACAAGACAACATTCATGTGAAATCACAATTGAACCTTCGGTAGGTCTATTTATATTAGATGAGTACATCCAGTGGATAGCTTCAAGGCAAGGAAAGGATCCTTCCACTACTCTCAGGCTGAAAGGTCAGATTCAGGTTGAGAAAAACAAACCAAACCAAACTCTCCACCATTACTCCAGCCTGATCTGATCACTGGGAATGGCAGCGTACTCTGTATTTGTTTTCCTCCTGCAAAGCTGCACCTTAACCGTTACAAAACAATGCCTCCCACTCCATAACAGACCCTCTAAGACCCTCTGCTCTGGCCTGTAGGCTTGTTTTTTTTCCATGTGTGCCAAACATGTATGCATCCACTTGTTGAGAGCCGAGTGAAGAATGAGTCATTTGACCGACCGCTCTTTTCTTTCTTTTTCTCCTCCACCTCTCAGTAAACCAATGTCTTTGTTCTTTGTACTGCTGTAATCACAAACATGTCACTCAGAGTGTAATAATGGGATTATTCATTGCAAACTGACCACAGTATCTCTCACTTCAAATGTCCTGGCTGACTGTTGTTGATGAATAGCCGCTTACACCCTGGATTGATATTTGAAAGCAGACTCAGAGTAACGCCTGAATACAAATGCCTTTCGTTATCCTCCCTATTGTCTGCCTGCACTCTCAGTTAAGGCGCTGGTTTACTGGGAAAATGCCAGCGTTTTCAGAAAACACTTGTCCATAAAATGACTCCAGCTTTCATCTATAATCACCGCTTTTATAAAATGTATACGATATATAATATCTATCTTCTGCAAAGGGCAAAGACTCCTGATTGACAGTGACCAAACAACCCACCAACTACCGTCAGATTTTGATTCATATAGAACCGATGCACAGCAGTAAGTGACATCACCTTTGTCCAACTGCGCCCCCCCCCACACACACACACACTTCAAATCAATGAAAAGAGCAAGCAGAAAAGAAAAAAAAAAGCATCATGAGAATAAATAAGTTCTAACTTTGACGGACAACCTCAAAGACTCCTGCACGTCCCACCAGAGAGATTACTCTCTGTCTCAATATTGACAGAAAACAAAATGACACGTTTCTACTGTATGAATCACACCTCAATATTATCACGGGATTTTTTTAAGGAGTTAATCAGTGGATCACAGAAGTCTGCCCACATCACTGGCACCGTCTCCAGACTGTGCTCTCCGAGGACTCAAGAGCTTATTATGAGCCGACTCTTTTAGAATAATTGATTGTATTTGACATGACATGTAGGAAGCTGGGATTGATACTCCGCAGCAGAGCCCTGATCAATCCAAATGAGAGACTGGGGGAGCTTTTATTTCTCTGCCAGAGTTTATTAGAAGCAACTCGGTTTCTCTGGAGAAACTCTCGGACCCATTAGTGTCCGGGAATGTAAATTAGCGTGATCCCTCACCTCATCATGCCTGGAAATATTCCCCGTACACTAGTTTGACAGAACATAATGAAACATTGAGTTGAATGCCGGGCCATGTTCCAGAGCACTTTTGCGGTAGGCGTTAAGGCATGAAAGATGTGCTGTGATTCGGTATACTGCACTTCCTGGATGATGAATCAACCTTTGGAGACGACTGCGCATCCTTCAGATCTGAATTTCCTGTGGAATGGGTGTGAAATGGATTTCCTCCCCAAGTTAAACTGCACAACCCCAATACAACTGGAGTGATGTAGTTTAAAAGGTGGATTTTCTGTTTTTAGTATGCATTTCTTTACATTAAATTGATCTAGTTGCAAGGGATTTTCTTTTTACGAATTCCAGAACTGTAATATTGTGAGACTTCGTTCAGCCGTTTTCCAAGGAAATGTAACGACTAAACCTGTTCAGAGACGTATCAAAGAGTCCGTCTGTATGCATCTACCACATCTCTCAAAGCAACAACGGTAATTCCTTTGTATGCCTCTCACTGTAGAGACCATTAAAAGTTGCTCTAAGTGTGAGAGGCCTGTATCTTTCCCCTTCTGTTTTCAAATGTAAATAAAACCTTGCACATGAGTAGAAAAGCAAGAAAGTAAATGCTGGGGTGGTGTGTGTGCTCAGTCTGAAGCAGTAAACAGCAGATGGTTCGCAGGGCCTCTTTAGCGCTATGGATTTAATTTACCTACCCACCTGAATGACCTGTGTCGAGCTGCGCAGCTGATATGGAGAAGAAAAAAAAAAAAGAAAGAAGCGTCAACAGTTTGCTCTTGTTTACTCCGGTTCCACAAGACTGCAAGGCCAGAGGAGTCGTTTGCACGGAGAAATTAGCTTGTTTATCAGCATTTTGATTTCCGTCCCGCTTCGTTGTCCCACTGACATTTTGAGACGTACATGATCCATGACTGATTCCCAATCAAAATGTATTTGGCTTGTGCAGTTTTCATTGTGGCATAATTAAATGGGTGATGATTAGCTGTCGAGCACATGTGGACGATAGCTTGTTTTGTTTACGCCTTCGAAAAGGTAACCTTGAACATTGCACATCTGTCCTGTCGGTTGGACCTGCTCCAAAGATGCACATCACATAACCAGTAAGACGCCGCAGCTCAGGTCCATACACTAGGATATCGGCTGTTTCAAGGTGATTTGCTGTGGTGCATTTCTTTATTACCATAAATGGTTGAGTTTGCACCCTCGGACCACCTACTGTACTTCAGAGTTGAGTTAAACTGCAGACAGAGCTTAAGTCCTTGAAAGGTTACAAAAATCTTTAGCCATTCATTACTGTAAGGGAGGAAGTGTGGAAAGTGATGAAAACTAATACTCTTTCTAGTCACTATGCTATCAGTTGATATGTTTAATATCCCATTACAGGCCCAGAAGTAACCACAGTTCTCTGATGTCAAGAGACAAACACAATCCAGAGGGAAATTACCCATCAGGAAGGCAATACTGTTACTGAGATGCAATTACCAGGCCACTTGTGAGACTTTCAGCCCAGTATCCATGGGTGCATGTGTGTGTGTGTGTGTGTGTGTCTGAGGGTGGTCGATATGTGCAGAACAGCTCTTGTGTTTTGCAGAGTAAATTGGATTCTTTGCTGGGGAACAGTTAATTTAGAATATGTCCAAGATGCAAATGATTGATGTGACTATATCGTTACAACTGTAGGTTTATAGTGCAGGGTAGCCTTGTGGGGGAAAAGAAATATTACATCGAGAAAGAAATAGCTTTCATCCCAGAGTTATGGAATTGTGGAAATATTTTTTTCGGACCCAACTCTGCTACTCTCCAGATGGAATAATTAGGATTTTTGAGTTGGCTGTTCACACATTAATTTCGAAGCTAACATTACTTACTTTGGGGAAAAACTGTATTTATGCTGTGATTTAGTGTAACTTCATCATATTGTGGATCTTCTGTGCTCATATTTGTTAGTAGTGAAAAATACAGCGTGTCTTACAGAGGATTTAATGTACCAATTTAGCGCTGAATCGCATAGCCTGAAAACAAAGACAACAGCACAGATTGGAATGAACATCAGTGTAAACATTTGATAAGGATTGGCTGAAGGCGAATGCTATGCTTTATTATTGATACAAAAATAGAAAGTGTGCAGAAACAAGACTGGCTCTTGTGCGTATTGTATACTCGGCATCGTATCCTTCAACTCATCCTCACAAACCCAGTTGAACGTAATATTTGTGGCGATTGGCAAATGGCTTCGCATGGAGATGAATTTCTCAAGTCGGGGACATTTCTATTGTACTACAAATTATCACCTTGATTCTGATAATGAATCACTGCTGCCTTCAATGAACAGCCCCGAACCTTAAACGCAGCACAGAGAGGAGAAGCGGAGCCTCCACCCATTGCAGGGGAAGTGCATGTGCATACGAAACTGCCTTTTCAGAGCGTGAGCCGTGCATGCATAATAAATGTATGACAAAACAATACCCCAGGCACCCGATTATTAATGATATGCAGCGAACTCATTATTAAAGTTCCAAAACAGCTCCTGGAGTAACACAGATGGAGTCAATTAAGCAATGAGCATACTTGCTTGCCTGCCGTTTCATCTTCTTTCTTTTATCTCTTGCCTATTACTCCATGGATGTAATTAGCTGTATGTTTCTCCTCACAACATAACGTCCAGTGTTAATAACAGCTATTTTCACTTGTGATTTCAGATAATGTACTGCTTAATAAATGTACCAAATTAGCTCGAGCTGTGTCCTTGGGTATTTCATTTGCACTGCAAGAGGTGTTGAGGAAAATATTGTGCTTAGCTGACTTTTCTCTCTCTCTCTCTCTCTTCCCCTGTTTGTGCTCCCAGAGACCTGATGCCTCAAACGCTGGAAGGGCAGATCACCATGGAGAAAACGCCCAGCTACTTTGTGACTAACCATGCCCCGAAGCGCATCCACTCCATGGCACGGGACATCAAGCTTATTATAGTGGTGCGTAATCCTGTCACTAGAGCCATTTCAGACTACACACAGACTTTATCCAAGAAGCCCGAGATCCCCACCTTTGAGGTTCTGGCTTTTAAGAACCGGACGCTGGGTCTTATAGACGCCTCATGGAGTGCGTTGCGTATTGGAATATACGCGCTCCACTTGGAGAGCTGGATGCAGTATTTCCCTCTCTCCCAAATGCACTTTGTCAGCGGCGAGAGGCTCATTGTGGATCCCGCGGGCGAGATGGCCAAAGTGCAGGACTTCTTGGGGCTCAAACGGATCGTCACAGACAAACACTTTTACTTCAATAAAACGAAAGGATTTCCGTGTCTGAAGAAGCCGGAGGACAGCAGCACTCCCAGATGCCTCGGCAAGTCTAAAGGGAGAACTCACCCGAAAATCGACCCGGACGTGATTCGGCGGCTTCACAAGTTCTACAAACCCTTTAACATGATGTTCTACCAAATGACCGGCCAGAACTTTGAATGGGAGCTGGAGGAGGACAGTGAATCTCGTAGCTCTCAGGACTAGCGGACTGCGGCATTGGCACGGCGCAGCCACACCACCAGCCTTCTTCAATAAAACTACTATTGTCTCGCTTCGTCTTCAGAGAGAGTGCTCGAGCACGCCAATCAATCATGGCCGTCTTTGCAGTGTCTGTATCCATTAGCAAGAGTTTACCGACATGCTTTTTCTCTCCCTTCAATACTAATGTTGTTGATGATGGCAAATCATTATTGTAAATACTAAACATAAAATATATTTATATTTGTGAAAAGGAGATGATTTATTCCTTTTGTTTTTAAAGCATAGAGCTGATATAAAAAAAATCATGTTGACTATGGCAATGCATGCGATAAGTTAAGTGTCCTTACCTCATGAGCCCTAAGGCTAAACTGTCTGTTTCTTATCCCCTTACTTTCCTGCAGTTGCCCTCACGCCCACTCACCAGCGTTACAGAAGGATACTCTGTTTCAATGGCTAAGGCCATAACTTGCTCTGTTTTATGTCTTCTCACATTGTCCTGCTGCTTTAGAAGAGAGAGAAAAGAGAAGAAATGATAGAAATGGAGTACAATAATCCTTTGACATGTGCTCATCTTTTCAGTTGTCCATATTCTGAGTGGAGACAATCCTGCTTTTGTCAGTCTAAGTTTACCAAAGTGTTAATTTACTCAGTGTTCTGGTTGCTCTGCACTCATTAATTGCACACATATTCAATGAGAGAGCTGCTGCCATCATTCAATAATTGGATTGTTTCACTGCATAGTTGAACATTAGCATACTGATGGCCATGCACTCAGACGTGGTGCAGTATCGGTGATTTTGGCATAATTTGACCAATAAATCCATGTACTACAAATGTCAAGGGTTGGCTGTGGATCAAAGTATTCTGCATCTTGACAAAAACAATTCTCCAGTCGCCAAAAACACACCCAAAATATCAATCAGTACTCGGCTGTTTGCCTTGCGAGTCTCCTGTTGTCGCAGTAACACATGTCAAAGGGGACTGAGCGGAAGTTTGTTAACAAACATCTGCTGCGACGCGCTCTTCTGTCGTTAGAGATTAATGGCGTGTTAAATAAACCGCTGCCGCTGGAACAAAGTCAATGTCAGAGAGAATTTGCTTGTCAAGGAAAGGCTACATACATGCCCAGGTAAATTACCAAGCCATTACTGTATGTACTTAACTTGAATGAGATGATGTGTGGCGGGGAAATGTGCTGTCATCAGAGGTTGACTTGTGAACAGCAGGACTAATTGAGCAGATGCTTGTGTCGAAAATAACAGGGTTTTGCTGTGAAATACTCTTTTACTCATGCAATGAAATAACACTGACCCATCATATTTCTTCATTCTTTTTTTTTAAATTTGCATTTCTTGCAGTGTGTCTGTCTGTTGTCTCTGGACTTTTCATCAATCGAGACAATCAATTCAGCCAATGAGTCAATAAATACAGTCTGCTACACATCACTAGTTGCTCCAGCTATGATGCATTGCTCTGTTAATCCTCCCTGTTCTCTGGCCACGGATGGCTGGATTGGTTCACTCTCCGCAGACCTCTCTGTCACCCTGGGGAGGCCGGCACCAGTAGCTACTTACACAGAGCAATTGATTCAATCAAAGTAAGCACTATACTGCCCTTTGTAGTGCCAAGCTTGAACACTTACCTCAGACTCTCACTATCCCAGAGTCACAACTTCCACTTTGAGGCTTTTCTTTTGCAGCCATCCTTTGGTGTTTTCTGAAAATCTCTGTCTTTCTGCACTTTTATCTCCTCTCTTTCTCGCTCCACACGATCCATCCTCTGAGCTGCTATGGCATGGCGGGAAGCCGTTTCCCAAACAGTGCAGCATTCTGACATAATCGGTACTGAAACAAGCTAATCGTATCATTGAAAAACCCACTATTTAAGTGCTTGTCCACAAAACATGTATCTGGAGTGCCTACTAGGAACACTGAAAAATAAGAACAACCAGTCAGTTTTTTGCAGGCTAGATTAGAAAATGTGATTCAACCATTGACAACTTAAAATATGGATTTAAGCTCCGTGACGTCACCCATAGCTTTCTGAAGAGCATCTGTGAAGCTCAAAGTGGGTTGCCATCTTGGCAGTGACGGCACAGCCCGACTACATGCTAATCCAAAAATGGGCTAAGAGGCGTATCGTTGTTGGAGCTGAGGCGGTCCATGCTGACGTAACTGATCGGAATGCTAGTGGCCATGCCCTCAATTGTGCGTATAAGGCTCCGACAATAACTTAAACATATACAACAGTAGTAATGAACTTTGGCTATAGAGACCAAGTATTTCAGACAGAAGGTGAATACAGGTATATTCCCGCAGACAGTTTGATAAGAATGTTTTTTTATTAAAAGCTGGTAATGTCATTATAGAAACACAAAACACGGTTTCCCCGAGCTTTAGAAAATGTTTAATCCACCTTTCAAACAAGACAGTACCTCCCACTCAGTGTAGAGATTCTCAAAGGAATCCACAGTAGACACCCTACAGTCTTAACAGGACAGATGAGGAATCCATTTTCCCTTCTATGAATGTGCCCTCCTGCTGTCATTTGTATTTCCAGGATCACACGCATGAGGGAATTCCTCTCCGAAGTTAAAACTTGGATCCAACCGCTCATTAACAGACACTCTTACACACACACACCTCTTTCTTGCTTTAGGTACAGGCGAAGAACTGCGATACATCCTACGAGAGTTGCAACGCATGAAAGGCATGTTAAGCTGTCCTTCATGTGTTCCTCCCGGTGGGGGTCACGCTGCGCTATTCGGTTCATCAACATCAAGTAAAGAAGACTAGTTGAGCGAGCATCGCTTGCTCATTAAGCCGTCTCTGCTCAAGTGCCATCATCTCAAAACAAAACTACAAATTCATATTTGTCAGTCATTACTGACAATTTGGCAAAGAGCTGCAGCAGTAATTCATGGCTTAAAAAGACAACCTCTATGCACCTTTAAAATGATTTGCAGTTGCAGCGTGTGTGTTTATTTTGGGATGAAAGGTTGTAATCTGTGTCTGAGAGATGCTTTAAAGTGTTCACTTTTCTGTTTTATGATCTATAATTATATAGCACTGGAGGGAATAAAGAGAGTACAAACATAAGCTCAGTTTGAACCAAACCAGCGTGAATAGTTTGGCTGTTAAACATGAATATTTGCAGAAGCAGTTGCAACAGACTAGAAACTGCTGGTGCGCTTGGCAGGAACACAAAAGTCTGGCAGGGACCAAGTGAAAGTGGACCGGTATAGATACTGAGCGACTAATGAGAGAATGAGCTGCAGGTGAGGAGATGGGCGGACCAGGTGAGGAGAGTGAGTGGAATGCATGGCCTGAGAAAGTGACAGGACCTGAAACACCAGCAGAGTAAGTGAAGAAGCTGAACGAGATCGGAACGAACTTAAAGTCCCAATGAAGTAAAAATAATTCTCAGTTCGAATCTGTGTTAAGTTAACTGATATGGCAAATATATGGTTAAAAACTTTCCGCTCTGAATTAGCCTCTAATATCCCTCATTTAATACCCACCGTCATCCAAAATCCTAAAAGACAGAAGCATGTTGTGCTGTATAAGCAAAGGTTTGAAATTCAGTTACATCAACAACAACAAAAAGCCAAACAATGCGACGTGTTTCTGTTCTTCATTTACATACAGTCAAGGTTTTCCCACAGCTGTGAATCATTCCAAAACAAATAACCACAAAATGAAATAAGCCGAAAACGAGGTGCAACTGTACACTCTCCCACCTCGCTCGTCTTCTTCCTCCGTAATGAAGTCATTCATTTATCCATACCGCAATTGTATCTGCATGGAAATGTTCCCAAGGTGGCTCGCTCATTTAATTTAGCTGCTACCCAAGCACCAGCATCTTATTGATCACCAAATGAAAGATTAAGCACAATCCCTGCCTCGCTCTCTGCAGTCATATTTTTCTCTATTTTTCACCAGATTTGTGTCTCCAGGTGTATGGAGGGGTGAAGGGTGGACAGAGAATGAGGACAATGCATCCACTGGTTGCCAAGGACAAGCCCGTACATTGGTGACTGAACATATTGAGATTCACACCCCAAACATCACCATCTATCTCCTCTGTATCTTCTGCAAGATTCCTCATTTCCCTACTGCTACATATCTATTTAAGTGTTGCCCTGCTTTGCGGAGTATACATTATACTACACCCAATTTTGGAGCTGAAACTGGGAGTGAAGTTGCTGCAATAACAGTTATAAAGTCCATAACAACAGGACTGAAATTGTCTTCAATCACACGCGGTTCCTTTATCCGCAAATCAACAGTTCCTGCCATTTCAACGGACCAGAGTTGGAACCAGAAGTCATTATTTCATCTGCTGCTGCTTCATGTAATTTCTGTATTTCTGTGAGATCACATCGGGAGTATCATCGGTATAAGGGGGAACCCAGATCTGCTAATTTGTTAACAGAGTCTGGGAGGTCACTGGACTCCAACCAGTAGGCAGTCCCCCGCTGTACAGACCTCATGCAGGTCGTAGGGGAGACGAGGCAGTAATAAGAGTGTATGGCGTGGCAGTGGGGATGGAGAATAACACCAACAGCACTGAGGAGAGAATAGCTTTTGATTCCAGATTTGACGTTCCTGATTCATGTGTGTTCAATTGCTTGCCGCCACTACTGAAACAATATAACGTTAGGTTTAGGAAACAAAACCATGGAAGGAACACAGGAAGGATAGAAGAGGAGGTAGATGGATCAAACAAATCCAAATCTTTCACCCATGACACCGCTGTTTTTGTCCCGTATGAAAAGTCATCGTTGATTTATTCGTCTAACTGTCGTACTTAAGTAACGCCAGCCAGGTAACAAACATTATCAGTGTCTGATAACCAATGACACACTGCATGTAGTTCTTCTTCTGTAGTTTCCACGGACCGCTCAGACACGGTATGGTGACTGATCGTTGCAACTGTTAAAAATGAAGAGAAAGTGTTCAAAATGACTAACGTTGATTGTCTCGCTGAACCGACGTTGTCAGTGTTCGGGCCCTAAATACCACGCATCTAATCACCAATTAAACACTAATCACTGAAAGATAAACCTGTTGATAATGTGGACCAATAAATGAGCCGTACATAATTAACGTATGTTTAATGAAATCTGCAGAAAATCGCATTGACTCCTCGAAGTGTGCTATGATAATGTGCAGTAATCCAGTTGCAACTGAATATTATTAACCCAGTAGAACCCACCAATCCTCCTTGATTAATACTCATAACAACAAGAACAACAACATCTCTCTCTCTCTCACGCACAGAAAGAGAGAGAGAGAGGAGCTGATTATACTGCGTTGAGTTCACTTTAAGAACATTCTCATTCATGACATGATTCTCAGCACCATGCGTCAAATAGTGCAGCTTGGTCAACGTTCCTAAGCTTCAAACTGTGTCGCTCTACCTGCACCTCTAGCGTCAGTTTTGCACGTATCAGGGACGGCGGGTCAAAATGCTGTTTGTTTCCTGCATAGTGTCTTTTTGAATTAAACTTCCGTCCTCACAGGAAGTTCGGTGTAGGCCACTTAGTCAGGTTTAGGAAAGAGCGTGGTATATAGACGTGTGACTAGCGAGTGAAAAAGGAGTCGTGTGACTAAAGTGACAACATTTTAACGTGTACCTATAGTTTAACGCGGGACACAAACAGTTGTCTGATGGACAAAGGTCCTGTGTTTGTTTGACTCGTCCACCACTCGTCTGAACCTTCTTGTGTGGACTATCAGCTGCTCTGAGTGTGTGATTGCGTCTTAAACACACTCTAAACGGTGCCTCATTCTGCCGCTATCAGATGCGTTGGGAGTGAGAACGAGATGGCATGTTGGGTTGCATTTCGGCATTGTTTCACCATGATGTCATCGTGACTTAAGAAGTAAAGAGATAAATGTGAAAAAAAATGTAATAACTACGATACTGAACCACTGTTTCCTGCACCAAATTTCTCATTACTTTTAAAATAAAATGAGTGGTACAATGGCCTAAATACATATATGTATGAAATCCATAATCATATTGAGTATGTTTATGATTTTTTCAGTTATCTGCCCTTCATTTAAATGTATGATACTAATATTACATATTCTCCATGACCAGAGGGGGACATGTATGTATTTATATAATTAATAGTTGGAAGCAAGTTACGGTTTCACATTTCCCAGACTACATGATGTTAAGGGGACATGTGATGAAAACTCACTTTTCAGTGCTTGTGCACATACATGTGGGTATCTGGAGTGCCTTCCAACCCACACACTAAAGACAACATGATATGTCACCTTTAACAATTAGATGACCAGTTATTTAGGTGCTTTGCTCACCAAAAGCACATGTTTGACACCCATGATGAAGAATAAAAATACAGAGAACAAATGAGACGAGGAGCACTGCAGAGAAACAAACGTGTAAATCTTTTGTGATGCGAGGTTCTACTGAAATGATTTGCCCAATGTCTCTCCGGGGAGAATAAAACAGTTCAGTTTCTTATCCTCTGTAAAAATCTTAGAGCGTGATACCTTCAGATGTAGCTGCATGTGACTTGGGCATGCAAAACAACAGGTGCAACTAAACAGGTAAAACAGCCAAAAGACGTTTCATTTGATTCCCCCCAGGACTCTGTAGGGAGAAATGAAACATCTCCCCTCGGTACCTTAATCTGCTCCTCGTGGGGTCCACTGTGTCCTGCAAATGTTTGATCCTCCTTGAAGCCACACCTGGTCTGCATTTTCTGTACTTGGCACCAAGTGGGGCACATTAACTATCAAGGAGGATCAGAAGGAGGATCAGAAACCTAGAGGACAGCAGCCCTCGAGGAGCAGGATCTGGCTGCAGGCCAAAACAGGGGCTTGTCATGAAGCCCAGCGCTCCACGGGCAGAGATGCTCTTCTTAAGGGTTCCTCTGTCACCTTGAATTAAATACCTTACAACAAAATAGAAAGCAGTTTTTCAAAGTCTTGAGAAAATAGAATTCAGGGACAAAGACCCTTGTGAAGAGAGTCTAGTGTGTGCTGCCTGTTTATTTCACCTTTGAGCCCTTTTTGGACAGGATTTCATCCACAAATGAGGTATTATTTGCACAGACCGTGGGACCTCTAGTACTTTGTAATAATTGGGGAGGTCGTCTGTGATCTAAATCCCGTGCGTTTCTGGCATGTTATATCTCAAGGAATAATTCCACCGCAGATTACCTATATTTTGCCTTAAACAGAGGGCGTGTGATAATATTGGTCCTGTGCAAATCATCAACTCGAACCGTGAGGTCGTTTTTCTCAATTTTGTTTTGCAAGGTTTTTAGTTTTCTCCCTTTTTTTTTTCTTTCTTGTGATTCATTTTAATTCTGATAATAGTGAGCCCTCAGCAGGCAGTATCAGTCTGCCTGAAGCAACTCTTCACAGCTGGATGAAGTCAGATTCTTATCCAGAAGCCAAGCCTCTGTGTTAATAAACCTACTCTGAAGTCTCTGCTCATTGGCTGAAGGACAGCGATGTATTCATGAGCTCTGGTGTTGGAAAATCCAAGCCAGAGGACAAACAAGCAACCGTCAGTGCCATGAAACAGTGAAGTTCGAAGCTACTGCGCGTGTGTTTAAAAGGACCTTACAATCAGCATTAACAGTGTTATGTATGTGTTCATAAACAGAATGTGATTATCGGTGGAATCGATGCTAAACAGTTAGGATCAGTGGGGCTGCTTGGATGATTATTGAAATCACTGCCGGGTGAAAACATCAACAGCCTCTGAAGAAAAAGAACTGGGGCATTCTCTCCAAGCAAGCAGCAGACATTTGCTGAATACTGGAAAATGTTTGCATATCTGGAGTCATTCAGAGTTGTGAAAAGAAACAAAATCCTCAAATGAACCAGACGTAATATTAGTGTTGTGTGTTTGGCAAAACAACAGTAGAAACTATTTCTTCATTACAGTTTTAAATCATGTGTGTCAAGCAGACATTTTCACTGTTTTTATAGGGAAAAAAAGTATGAAAAGCAATTTCTAGATAGATAGAAAACAAACACAAATGAAGAACAGTGTCAGAAACTTTTTTACCGTTTCCAACTTTTAAAACCAAAGCCTCATTTTCAACCTTCGTCCCATTTTGACACATCTGTTCTTTCTTTAAAAGCTGTTTATTATGATCACTCACCACTTTATACTCCTCTCTGTCTGCTCTCCAGCCCCAGAGTGTCTGCACCGTGTCCCATCATTCACATAAATACACACTAAAGCAGCAGATGCAGCATCGTTACACTACAGTGTACACCACACTGCATGACAAGTGTTGCACGTGTAACTGTACAAAAGAGTTAAAAAAAAGTGTAAAACAATAGCTGTGGCCACAAAGTGTTATAATAAGTTAAACGAGCAAAACGTTCCTGTGACAAGGCTTAGTTTGTTTAGTTCGGTATCTCATTTGCATATTTTAACATACAATTTAGAAAAATAAAGCACTACCATGTTATTTCCCAACATGATGGTCTAAATGTAATCTAATTGAATGTAAACTTCCCAGGGTTGTTCAAAAAAAAATCCAAATTAGGCTGTTCATGGATAGAGCAAGGTACCAAGCTTTTGCAAACATTTCGTTTATGTTTATAATGGTGTGGAAAGCTCCCTCCAGCTCCAGGGTGGTACTAATACGGACTTTCAGTTCTGTTACAGATTCAGTTTGACTGGTTAACTTTGAAGTGCTGCTCAAATGAAGAATTGAAAGATGAATCAACCCATCTCTGGAGTTTTCTCTAAGCACTGTCTGACTCCCTGCCAATTAATAACCCAGCACAATTTTCTGCAGAGACATATTTCATGTGTATGAATCACTCCTGAAATTACTGTGGGGACCTGCTAATAGTTTAGCTCTTCCAGGCTGCAAAAACATGCCGCTGCAAGAAAAACCTGGTCTCTTCAGCACAACTAACCCGAGAGCCTTTGCACTGTCGGGAGAAATAGACATTTCTTTTCAAAGTTGTGAAATTTAGACCAATAGGCAAGACATACTTAGTTAATTAAATACCCTCAAGTATAAAAAACAACACATTCAATTAAATCAAGCTTTAACTCGTATGAAGGAGGTTTCATTCCGACCCCAACAGGTCACTCATCGACCAGTCAGGAGAGCTCAGCGCAGGCCATCTGGTCAAGGGCTTCAAGTCAACACCGCGACGTCCCAGAAAGTCCTGTTTTGAAAGAAGACTAATTTCATTACCAATCCATGCAGGTAATGATCTCATTAATTCACCGTTGATTCATTTTCAGCTGAGTGGATATTAACCTTTTGCCAGTAATCATTAATTTTGCGTGGGAGAGGTGTGGTGTGTTGTGATTGGAGCTACATAAACAAAACAATTAATAGGCTCCCGACGTTAGAGGTCGTTCATGATGTCCAGCTGACTTCTTACACTCAAATGATCGATTCATTGACCCCCCCCACCACCACCACCAACAACACTGCTCTCATCTCTCAGCTCACACAGAGTATGTGTTGTCCCAGAAGTGACAAGGGGGATTATTTGTGTTGTTTTGTGTGTTCATGCATGTATTTTGAGGACAATTATCATGCTCTGAATCCTCATAACGTTGCAGCAGGCAGTCAGCGATTGCCGTACAGCACCTGGCCACCGCTTCACAGCGTGCCTCAGACTAAACGCACTGACACTAAGGGCACAATTATTTATCATTTGAACATTTTAATTGACTGTTTTAATCTTCTGAAATTTGTGTATAAAGAATCTGTTTACAGTATGTGGACATTGTTTTACAAACCAATCTGGAGCCTCAGGACACATCAGTTTTAATAGTGATTTATCACCACATGAACTCCTTATTTCTAATTAGACTTATTTTAAGGACCAATCCTTCAAACGTATCTACCCCCTGAAAACATCCTAGTTATCTTCTACTGAAACTTTGATAAAAGATGTTTTAAATGTGAGTGAGGATTTTCAGAGTCCTAACTTATCAATCACAAACTCTTCCCTCAGAAGTTACCACTCGCTCCCTTTTACCATTTTTGCAGTAATCCAACAAAGAATCAAAACAAACAAATGTTGAATGAACAGCAAAGGACGCAACAAGAAGAAGAATCATTCATGTCATCGTGGAGCATTAAATGCTTCAAACTGTGCAAAGGGATGAAAAATACTTTGGGCCCTATCTGACAGCCGGCGCATAGCACAACGCCCAGCACCCATGTAGCGCACGTATAGCTACTGTCAATGGTGCAGCATTGTCCTGTTATTTAAAGGCTGCATTGTTCAGATGCGACTAAACAGACAGGTTCACTGCCGGAATTTTCAAAAATAAAAACACCTCATTTCCTGCTTTCACCATAAAATGGTGAATAAAAATTCATCATTTTATGGTGGAAATGTTTTTATTCAGTTTAAGGAAATTTCCACGGGAAAGTCTACGACTGCTGTTTGTACGCCTCTGCGCTCAGCATCTCCACTCCTGGCCCCTCTTTGTGTGCGAGTGGGGACGTATGGTGCTTCAAAGATGTGCGGGCCCTCTCCCCTTAATAGCTGCATTTTGAGGCTGACGTCTCAGCGCATTACACAGCCTCTCTGGTAGAACCTGATTGCAATAATCCTGTGCGTAATGCAGCCTCTGGATTCAGCACTCTTCGTCAATGGACAGCGACAAATAGTAAACAAAGTTGCCCTCCTTATCAGTAAACAGAGAATGAAACTTATCAATATACTCGAAAATTCCAGGTCTGTACCGAATAGTTAGAAGACATTTCAATATTTATTTAATAATTTGATTCTAAACCTGGTATTTCTGCACAGTTGCAGATAAAGATTAGGCTACACTAATATTATTATACTATTTGTGGAATTCCAGTAGTTGCTGTGTAGGATTGTTTCCGGCTCGTGTGATCCAAACATTCCTATCAAGTTGGGAGCGTCGTAAACTCTAAAAGCCATGTGATCATCAAGTGATGTAATCATTTCTAAGATTTACAACTTTGTTCAGTTCTAAGAAAGTATTCTGCTTCAATACATATTTGTTGGTGCAGAAAACCTCTCGCTTCTCCAATTTGCTGAATCCGGCATAGCCACCTGGCTTTAAAGGGCATGGGAGATGACACTACGATTGGTTACATTGATGTTAGGCCCAAAACACACCTATGATTAATTAAGAGACCAGATACAGCCGCTTTTCCCCTTGTGTCTTACTTTTTAGTGTCAGCAGTTTGGAGCATGTGGGCTGACACACAGCACCTTTAAAGAACTCAAGGGACAGTGTGTGGGTGGAGGAGGAATACTGTACTTTGCGCAGGTAGAAGAAAGAATTAAGTGTGTTACTTTACAGCGAGACTAAACGGAGGCAGAAACTTTCACACTTCACGGAGTCAGTGCCCAGTGGCCCACTGTCTGGCAGCAATGAGAACATTTTGTGTGGGGAAAAGTGTCGAAAGTGTGTGCATTTATTGTGCAAGTTAATTTTTTCTAATTACAAAAGGTAGGCTTTAATCCTGAATAGCTTCTTCAACTGTGCAGACCGAATTGTATTCATTACTAATGCATGCTTTAAGGCCAAGCATCATGCAGGCTGACAGGGCATTATGTTTTATCCTTGACAAGATTTGGATTTTTATTAACATCGACTACAATAAGGTCATCATTTACAAGAGAATTTTGGATTTGATGTAATGGTGCGGCCATAACAAATATTAATCAAATATGTGGTTCAGTTTCATTGTCAGAAATCCCCATCGAGAGGTCACATGATCACACCTGAGACCCCCCTCAGACGCCGTCACAACTAAGCTTTCTTTGACTTCAGCTATGAGTCTCAGTTTAATACTGCTGCCTCTGACCTACAAAAGTAAAGGAGACTGCAGGTCCACCAGAAACTCCTTCAGCTCGGACTCCAGCGGGGCCTCCAGCAGCGTCTCATCCTCTATTCCTGGAGCAGAGCTTTGCCTCGCTGCTCTGCCGGTCCCCGCTGGGAGCCAACACCAACACCAGGCTGCTGGAGATCCAGGACGTATTGCTGGGCCCGCTGGAGGAAAGGGAGTCACAGAAGACCCAGAACCAGGACTCAGCGGCATTGACTCTCACACTTTGCTACAATAAAATGAGAAGTTTCAACTGGAATCTGGCTCCCAGAAATACCACAATGCCCTCACCCGAGAGCATCTTAAAGTACTGGGTAGCTGCCAAAATGTATCTCACTTTACCAAAGATTCTTAGGGCTTGCAGCTGGAACTGGCTGACCCAAACATGAAAGTACAAGTAACACACAATTAAAAATATTTTCCGTCAATAATAAACACTAAACATGCACAGATGCATTCATCTGCACTTTAATTTGTGTGTCTGGATGATTTGTTCTGTTGGCATTTACCTGTTTTATTAATGAGTATTCTCTATCAGGTCTAGAAACATTACTTTTATCCCTCACTTAA
Source organism: Anarhichas minor (assembly GCF_050575085.1). Lineage (NCBI taxonomy): Eukaryota > Metazoa > Chordata > Actinopteri > Perciformes > Anarhichadidae > Anarhichas > Anarhichas minor. The sequence continues at coordinate 18,660,698 of NW_027466453.1, forward strand.
CTTATTTGTGTTCACACGTTGACTGACTTAATCGTGAAATGCACCTTTAATAAAAAAAATATTTGACATGCTGCGAACACTTATCCTGATTTAATCTTTTTGCCGGTTTTCTTCTCTGGACTGAGTCTGTTGCAACCATTGCATCCTGATGCTGACAGTGCATAAATGATGCAGAACTCAAAGTCATGGCAGGTTTTCGCCTCAAGCAATCCAACTCCTGAACAAAACAGTGCGGACCAATGCTAAAGTGAAAACGATGGTAATATGTTGCAGCACAGATGTTCACAGTGACGATGAGACGGAATACACAGTCAAAACAAAGAAAGAAAAAAACATGGAATATAAAGTACAAATATTGAGCAGTGTGTGTGTGTGTGTGTGTGTGTGTGTGTGTTTCTTTTGGGAATAAGGATTGAGCAGGTTTAGTGTAATGAACCTTCTTGGGATTACACTGCTGTATGCCTGCTGTCCAAGCTGTCAATCAACGAGCGATATGTTAATGTCTTATAAAGAATAAGACCGTCTCCCGTACGCTGGAAACGCCAATTTGTGTATTTTACAGCAGAAACCAGCTCTCAAAGACTTGGTTTGTAATAAAAAAAGAAGAAGTGGATTCATATTACCAAAGGTGCACACAGATTCTGCTAACATACTGCTTCTACTTTTTCTTGAGAGAACAGAAATGGCACAAAGCCTTAAACAAAGAAGAGCAACTGAGAAACCTGTGGGGTTTCAAAGGGAAATCCCTTTGAACAAAAGACCTTAAATTGTAGGAAAGTAACCTTCGTTCCTGAAAATTGATTGGACTCTTTACCTTCATTTGAATAGGGGAACGAAAGGCGTATCATTTAATTGAATAGGAAATTGACAGCATATGAAATCACAGCAGATAGTAAGATGAGGGACGCTGTGCAGAAGAGAAAAAATAACTGAATCCCACGAAGGTTTAATGGAAAGACGGAGCAGGTGGGAATTCATTGTGGAGGAATGAAGTCTTTATGATCCATAGCTGGTAGAACACACTACATGTGTTCCAGAAATATGAGGGCAACTGGCCAGTGTTTTCACACTAGCAGAGTGCTGTATGTGCACCTCCCAAGTATGATTTCGATGGATAGCTTTCAGTGTCTGAGTCACCGATCTGGAAGAAAGAAGACATTTTCTTTGTGTAGGCTAGCAGGCTCAAGATTGTGAGCATAAACACTCATTGTTGTTTCGGTGATATGCAAACAAAACACACAGAAAGGAGAATCTGCCCCTAAATTGAAACAAAATTCACTTTGAGGAAGTCCGCCTGCAGTGGACCAAATATAGCTCACCACTATGAGCGAGTGTCCAAAGGCATTTACGTTGTTGTGACTTGAATCAAACGGAGGCCTGAGGCCATGCACAGAGAAACTAAAATATTTTGAAAACCATTTCAGCTCCTGAAAAATACAGGACATTTCAACAGCACACCCTCAAATTGGGTTCATTTTCTGACCTATTCTTTTTTTAAAGAGCAAAACTTAGTGGCTGTGGCACAAAGACAATAGTATTCTGTGTGTCCCATCATGTGTGCATGTGCGACTAAATCAATGCTAAAATGCATTAATGGCACATGTATGCATGTATTCAGTGTGTATGACTTTATTAATAATTAATAATTATAATAAAAGCTCCCCATGTCGTGATACAGAAATGAACAGCTAAACACAGCTAAACAAGCACACCCCGCCAGGAATGACACCGGGCCGGCATGCAGCCTTTCACCTTTCTATTTTAACACTGACACCCAGGCAGCAGCGGCTTCTAATTTTAAAAGTGTTTGACTTTGACTCAAACCGCATGAATCCTCCTTCAGACATCCACTTCCTGCTGTTCAGTCCGACAACATTTTTGTCCAAGTCATCAGTTAATATCATATGTCAACAGCTGCTCATGCAGAAATGATCTCACGTTAACCTCTTAGCGTGTATAAACGGTTTACACCGAAGATGCCCTCTCATACCACGTTCACCTCAGAATACGTCAGGTTGATGAGGAGGAGGAGGAGGAGACCGCTTCTTTAATCTGCATCCCTTCATCACAGCAGGAAACACGTCACTTCTCATTAAGATTAAACAGAGAAAGAAAGATTGTATGAGGGTAAAATCAGCAGAAGAAGAAGAAGAAGTCATTAGACGTGTGAGCAGCCACATTAGAAGAAATGGTCTGTTCACAGACTGTCCTCACAACAAAACGTCCTTAAATGTCCAAAACCATTAACTTTTCCAAAACCTAGACCGGTAGTTTTGCTGTTAACCACGTGTTTACAACTGCAGCCGTTTTAAAACGAGCGCCTGTTGCAGGAATTCTCCAACAGTTATGTTGTTTTGGGAGTCAAAACTAACAATACACCTTATATACCTTGTGTATATATTAAAAAATATGCTTTGTTGTCGGCCAGCAATGGCTTGGCATCCACGATTAATAATTCAGAGAATACATTGATGTATTTCAACTCTTTCTAACGTTGTCATATTTGAATATTTTTAGTATTTACAGTTTTGTTTTTTTACATACATTAATTGTTTGTGTTGCTGTTTTTCAAACTCTCTCGCCTCAAACTGCCACTTGAGAGATCAATCAAATCGAATTTAATTCGAAGAAAAATGTCAGCGCATGTTAATGTCTGTAATGTACAATAGAAAGACTGAGCAGTGATAACAACGTATATTCTTTGGGAAATCAACGATGTTACGATGGACTTTTCATTTGAATTTCTCTTTCACTCTGAATGAAAAATGTCACACTCTACAGAGGGATTGATTAGAAAAGATCATATTGTGTTCAGTAATCACATTATAATGTAAATGTATTTGCCAAATATGTGACTTTGAGATCATTTCTTTCTGTTTGAGCACAACATTCCTGTGTCTCTGGTGAACACACTGATGTTACCAGTAATTCAGTCCCGGGGATTAAATCGAATATTTGTGAAGGCTATACCCAAACAGTCCGTCTGCTGTTTATGAGGCTTAGAGATGCAAGTGAGCAGCTTTTGAAGACTCAGAGAATCGCTCTGTGCATAACAAGAATATGTTTATACTGTTGCTGTTACAGAATAACATTTGATTGTTGAGGCAGAGGTTGTATCTGCCTAACAAGTAAAGGTTATACTGAGCGACAGAGGATAACTCATCCGATCTCTGCGGAAGAAGCGTTCGCTCTCTGAAAATCAACTCTCGTTGGCTGCTTGTGCTGTCGTTGACGAGGTCAAAAGGAGACGGCAGAGGAGTCTTAATTAAAAGTCGCCGGTGATGCGACCCAAATTCAGCCTGTCCGGTCATTTCTTTGCTGACAAAGAATCATTACATTAGATGTCAGAGAGGATCAATATTCTGACAAGATGAGCTACCCTCGCTCCCATCTCGCTCTCCAAACCTGTGCATTGACTGCAAACCTTAAGCAACAAGAAGGATGAGGTCAAAGATTTGTTCAAATCAGCACCTCCATGCCTGCAGCTTAGACAAGGGGAATCACTCTTCGTTTGTTGAGGCAGACTGTCGCAGCGAGGCATCATTAAATTCCTTCTCACTGGTTATTGTGCATAATTCATATTCAGCCGTTGAAATATAAATGTTGCTGTATTGCAGAAACTCTGCTAGACCAAGGCACAAGACGAGGGCCAGAATCAAACCCCACGTGGGACTTCAGGTTGAAGGAAAAACGTACGGGCGAGGGCTCCTCGGACAGCTCCGGATCGCCTTCAGCAAAATCTATTTTGAATGTTACCCGGGGAACACATAAACAAATGCCACCACTTAATTGGCTCTTATGTGAAGAAACAAAAGTATCATTAACATTCTGATTTGCAAAAGATCTTTAGTAAGTGATAACACCATGGAGCACACAGATACTGCAGTATCTCCTGCAAAATGCATTGAAGGGAGAAATGTTTTGTATTCATTGTCTCATTGCTGCAACACTGTAGTTCGTTAACCGTGAAAGAGGTTCATGCTTCTGACCTCAGAAACAAAATGCTAACATCTAAAAGAAGAGACACACTGATCACATTTTCTCTTTGGTGTAAGAATGATGCATTCACCCTGTAGGAGACACGTATTGAAGCTCTAGACACATGTAACACATTGTACCAATCCTGCTGCCAGTCATTCTGCAAAGAATAAAAATGTTCTTGTGCTTTATTTACCTGCAAGGTTGAAGGTAAAGGGACAAATCATGTCAGTGATGAATGAACTAGTATTAAAGCTGCTCTAAACAATAGTTGTATGTTAACAATCATATCCCCCTTTTCTGTTTTGCATAAATGGAAATTGTGATACCTGGATTGGGTTACTGACTATATTTTAAACAGGTAATTACTAATTGTATCAGACTACATAACCACCCACAACACTGCTGCTCAGCACCATACTGCACACAGACAGAGTTCGCGACTGGCTGGTGAACATAGTGGAGCATTTAGCAGAGCCAGATATTTCCCTCAGGAGTTTGTGAAAAGATAAAGACATAGCTAAAAGGAGAATGAATATTGACTTACATTCATCCGGTGGACACAAACATGACTCCAAATGTATGTTGTTCTGTGTCTGCTGCATGTGTCAAAACAAAAGGCAACTGATTGGGATTTATAAACGGCTAATGTGACAGTGTAGTGTTTACAGCTCGCTGCACTGCCAAAAAATAATCAATTGATGCAGTTTTATTAAGGTTAATTCATTAAGATCACACCTCCAGTTTAAATAAGTGCAATGCACTCTATGGGAAAGTCGGACAAACTACCTGCCCATGCACCACCACGACCTCAGCAGCTTTATTTAGCAACCTCGGAGTTGTTATTATTTTTTATTAAATAAAAATAAAAATTTGTATTACCTTTAAAATTGATCAGTCGTAATCAACAAATCGTCCCTGCATGATTGGTGTTTGTGACCCTGTATCAGTAATGCGTAACGTGTTACATGGTGATTGGTCCATCATTTTTCCATCAGTGAATATGAGTCGGTGAGTAAACCGGTGTGTTATGGAATAATTGTACTCGGCTGCTTTCCATAAATGCCCAACAGCCAGCACAAAAGATGTCCGTGATGATAGCTGTTGAATTTAAACATGTTGGTCAAGACTGAAATCAGCCTGCGTGGTCGGGCCTGAGTTCTTTGATACTACAATGAATGTGCCTATGTTGTGCCAAATGTGCGTGTTGTTGGAAATTTGCATGCAAGTCATTGAAATTTTTTTCTTCAGTGAAATAAAAGAAAATGACCAATGGTAATTAGACTCCTACTCTCTGTCCATAGTGCTGAAATATGTGAGGCATTGTGAATGGGAGAGCTATGTGTCTATTAAAGCAGTTTTCAATTGCATAGCAGGTCCTTGACATCATGTCACATTGACAGACTTTGTTTTTTTTTCTGAAACAACGCCCCCGCAGGAATAACTGGTGGATCAATACAATGTCGATGTATTGTTGCCTTATTCACAGAGATCTAGCTCCCCCAGCTCTGCTTGCACTTAGGTGAAGCTGCTCCTCTTGTGCAGTGATCCCTGCAGAGTGATTCACTGTCCCATCTCTCTCCGACATCCTCCCAAATCCCTTTAAGTTGGCCTGCTTTCAACCCCCTGAAACATTATCAGTCTGCAAGCATCGTGTTCACCATCTAGCGTGAAGTATCATTTACGGAAACATTGCATTTTCCAGCTGTTGGCACTTTCCTGCATCAAAATGAAAAAAAAATAAAAATCCAAGAATGAAGAGCCACCTGTACCCACAATAATGGACTGGAATTTTATATTCTCAGCGTGATGAGAACGAAAGATTTCAGAGATTTGGTTTTATCACAGACCAATATTGAACAAGCCCTCGTGTGCTTTCAGGATTAGATTGCTACGGTTTAGTAAGTGTGTGTGTGTGTGTGTGTGTGTGTGTGTGTGTGAGAGAGAGCATGCATGTGTGTGAGCATGCATGTGTGTGTGTGTGAGCATGCTTGTGTGAGCAGTCACTTAGCAGTGGCCTTGAGAGCCGGTTACTTCCTAGCTGTAGCAGTATTAATGATGGGAGTGCATGTTGGTGTAGTTGATCCTATGGCGCTCATTCATTTTACCACTCTTGTCACCACGCTGTGTGGAGGACGCTTGTCATGAATAATATACCAGAAGACTAACAGCAGGGTAATTACAGGATAATGAATGCACCTGCATTTTGGCCACAATGTCAGGTCAAAAAAACAACAGGATTTGCAATATGTTGCTTGTGCTTTTATAGAGCACCGAGCAGTTTGTGTTTTAATGGATTCAGCGAGGCAGTTGTCTGTCTTAACAGCAGCTGTGTTGCTGTGTTGTATGAAATGATGAGCTTTTTCGACTGCAGCATTTAAGTATTGATGAATAGATTGCCAGTGGGTGAGCAGGACTCCTGCAGATATAAACAGGAACGATGTAAAACTATATTGACAAAGATCTTTGGTTTTATTTAAGTGCTGTGTCCTCTGTTTGCCCGGGTCACTGGATTTAACAGACATCCTAAATCCATACATCACTGCTCTTATGTCCAACATAAACACACTCCCAGATTTTACTACCAATGATAAAAAACAAAACCACCTCACGCAAATACATTAGTAGAAAATATAGCCAGAAAGCTTGCACCTTGATTTGTTTTATTACAGAACATTAAAAATAAGGGCTTTCCCCGGGTATACATATTTCATATACAATGGTCATTTCAATAAACATTATATTTTAATTGTTCTGTTTGTAACACTGTTATATAGGTTTGAAAGGTAAACTTCAAATCCCTTCAAGAAAAAGGAAGATGACACCATAAACCCAGGATGAATATTAAAGAAAAGATCCTTTATAGTCTTAACAAGTGTTTTCCAATAACACATCAAACAGCTGTGTCTACCATCACAGGCCAGCCATTCTTCATCACAAGAATGAGACTCAGCACCGGTTCAAAGACGGGGATATAGAGAAGGCTTGTGTCTCTTTTGTCAATTTAGCTTGATTTATACAAAAACACACTTTATATGATTTCTAATGTTATAAACACAAACTCCAAATCTTTACAATTACCACCTCCTGTCTGTACACTTTTCTTGTGGTCGCAGCGTGAAAACTGTTGATGATCCAATAGCAATTATTGAACCCCCAACAAATAAACTGAAGTAGGCCAAACGATTTTTAAATCGATGCACATTTCTCTATTTTTCCAGCCTCAGTCGCGATATGGTGAGATACATTATGGACACTTTGTGGCCCACTGTGAACATTTTGCAGTAGAATCTGCAAAATACAGAAATCGTGCAGAAGATAATCACTGTATGCAAGCTCTGCTCCTATGGATCCGTGTAATAGAGTCACTGCTACACAAAACTATGTACATCAAGCCACTGCTGGGAAATCAAGTGTTTTGCTTTGTACTGGAGGCACAGTGTGCTATTTGTGTTTGCAGTACCGATGATGTAATCAATGAAAAGTGGATTTCTTTTTCAATCTAAGCAGTTCCTGCTTTCCACTCTTTTACTCTCTGATATACTAATCCATGTTTGTCAAAATCAGAGTGGACTGGCGGGCTTCTCTTGTGTGTTTTGCTGTAGGATTAAAAGACATTCCCCTGGTAATAGATTTACCATTGCTCATATCCCGGCTATTCTTTCATGCTGCTCCCCGGCATTTCTATTCTACCATGTGACAAAGATTTTTTTTTTTTTTATATGCAATAGATTAATATGGTTGGTCTTAAAAAAAAAAAGAAAAAAAAAGGAGAAAATGTCAGCAATTGAAAACCAAACCTGTGTTGCCGAGGGCTCGTACATGAGGTGTTTTCAGCTCAGTGGTGGAAATTGTTTTTCAGCAGTGTGAAGGGCATTCTCACTGTCTGCTATTGTGGCATTGTAAACCACAATCAAAAGCATATCAATGGATCTTTTAGAACATGTATTCAGAAAATATAAAAAGCGGAAAAACATGAGATGACATGCAAAAATATATATTACCGTCCCTTTTAGCCATGGTAGCAGAAGGCTCGAGGGAGGTCGATGTCACTGTCACTTTGGTTCGGACTGAAATCATGCCGTGAAAGTTTCAACAGACATCAACGGTGTCCAGATTATGCATTTTCTTTAGTGATTCCCTAATCTTTCCTCTAATATACTTGAGGATGATATTTGTGGGTCTGAGTGAAATGTATCAGCTGCTATTGAATGATTTGTAAAGAAACCTCTTTCACACATTCATGTCCCTCTCAGGATGAACTGTAATAACTTTGGTGATCCTATGGTCATCAAGTGCCATCATCAGGTCCAAATTGTATTTGTCCCATGCTTTGGTTATTCCAATTCCTGCAAAAATGAAATTCCTATTAGCATCAGCTGTACTTTGTGTTTCGTGCTAAATAGCTAATATTAGCATACAAACACACTAAACTACAATGGTGAGCAAAGAGCCGCTGGCATGGTTGTTGGGGTCCAATCTTACACCCGGCGTAAAAATCACAGTCTATGTCTGTCTGTTTGATGGCACTATTAGGAGTGGAAAAACTCCAATATATATTGGCTGTAAGGAAAAATATGCTAAATACTTAAATATTATCCATATGTCTTTATTTTTAATTGGGATCAGCACACACACACACACACACACACACGCGCGCACACGCAAAACTGTCACAGCAGGGTTGCGATCTGTAAGACTGCCAATAAATCCTCTTGTTGTATTCTACTGTATGCTGCACTGCTACACTTCACTGACCTCAGTAGCAGCGAGTGCATTCAGTAAATGACAGGACTGAAGTTTGCTAATGTTCGCTACAGTCGCACATCTCACAATTGACAGTGTCTTTTTTTTTGATTCGCAGCTAAAAAGGAGACAGAGCTGGATGTGTATTAAAACAGACTGCAGTATAGACAGTAAGCAATGACATACAGTACTGTAAAGTCTGAGCAGAAACTCTCTGGCACTTCCTGTATGTTAACCCAGCATGAATCCCTCTTTTCAGTTGGAACTTATCAAGGCATTTATTCAAGACCACATCCCATTCCAGGAGCTTTGCTGACAGTTTCCTGTCAGGTCAAACAAACAGAGCGTCCACAGGATAATGCTGTTAGGGAGAAGGGAAGTGGAATACAGTATTTGCATGTCATTAGACAGCCCTGTGCCCGTACAACGAAGCTGCATTGGGACTAACGTTTCGAGGGAGACATATTTTGTGGTGAATTACATTTGGTTTGGTCGCATCACAAATAAGTTTAAAATGTGTCAGGAGTCAAAACACAGGGTTTTCACCCAAGAGACTGCTGTCCGTAATCAAGTTGTTGCCTAAACATAACCAAGTAGTTTTGTGTTCATATTTTTACACAAAGATCTCAGATATAATACATCTAAATTATTTTTTTTTTTCAGATCAGGACAGTTAACCATCAACGTCTTACATTAAATTGTTCCTCCCCCTCTATGAGCGTTGTCTTTGTCACGCTACACACTGCAGGGAACGGCTCTGTTTATGCAAATCTACTTTGCTTGCTACAACAATATGCCGCGTATGCGTTAGATCATTTCAGCCTCCTTACGGCGCCCTGTGATGGCAGCAAGATCGTCTGGAAACTACTGGGGCACGGTGACTGAGGACTGACCTTGTCCAGGACAATCTTTCAAAGTTATTGAGCCGGGATGGTGATGACAGTTGAGAAATGCTGGGCTACACAACAGAGGATATATCATTGGCTAAAATTGTCTTCATATATTGACCTCCTTGAAAAGAATGAACTCATTCGCGAGCACCCAGAAACAGCTGGTGTGTGTGTTGCCGTATGCAACTGTCCAATTTTAGACTTATATCCACACCAGAAAATGTCTTGTGTTCAATCCATAAAACAGTAGGTAAGCCGTTTTTAATTATTGTATTGTGGTATTATCGTCACGTTCACTGCACAATGGAAGTGGTCAGTTTACAGTATGTTGTCAGAAAAATGCATCTGAAACTAAAGTGTTCTTCTTGGTCTGATTGTTGATTGCAGAGATTACACGACAAACGGCTTGTCATCAGTTAGCAGTGCGTTGGCCTTTGAAGCGCATTGTTTTTATGCGCCGTGATGATTTCCCTTCTTGCTCTGGTGTGGACAGGATGGCAAGTGGGTGAAGGCAAGAGAAAGAAACCTGTGCTGTGTTGTTGTTTTTTCTCCATGCATCATAAGCCTTCACCTGCTAAACAAAAATAACTGTGGCGCCATACATCACCTGACATCACTGCTGCTCCACCCGCCCCCTCTACAGTACATGACCCTGGCTGAAAGTTTCATGACTCTGTATTTGTACTTATATTTTGTTTACTGGAATGATCTGTCCAGTATATTTGAATGATAAAATCAATGGTCACTATAAGACCACACATACATGCACAGTACAGGCAGAAAGTTATTTTGGCAGTACTGTAATATTTGTGTGCGTGTTGGCTCTGTACTCGTATGGAGATGCAAGCCATCCACTTTGATCTGAGGGGGAGCAATGAAATCTTTCTTCCATCCACTTAGTGTAACTGACGTCAAATGGGCTCCTCGAGAATCACTACAGTGTTTTTTCAACAACTAAGAATGTAAAATGTTGTCATTAACAGAGACGAATCAGCCTGTTGTAGCCTGATTCACTTCTCAGGTCTGCTGTGATTGCGTGTATTCAAAATCAATAACAACTGGATGTATGTTATTTTCTGGAATAAAACGTTATACAAGTAAAAAGATTCATTGTAAATATAACTAATGAAGATAGTACATTCAGCCATAATGTAAGGCATGGTAGCTACACAAAGAGAAGTAGATCATGTTGTTATAACTCTGACACTAATTATTCCACGAGAATGAGAGTACGGAAAATAAACAATTCGTCCTCGCAGTATCTGACTAAATTAAATACTGTTGTTGTTTTTTCTGACTTATTTTTCTGCATTATTTGGATGCTTAATTAGCGCACCTATGATTGAGGAAGAAATATGCTGAACACAAAGATAGAGCAAATACAGGACAGGACTGTTTCTACTGTGCTGCAGAAGAAATGGGACAAAGGGAGAGTGTCTTGCTCCTGTGCTTTATGTTGAATATTCTACTACGTTAATCACTAATTTAGTATTACTGAGGCCAGTTTTCCTTCTTCTGGCGCCCTGTGGGTCTGCACCACTGCCCTGCTGATGTGAGTGGGTGAAGACTTTCTGTCCTGACTCTCTGCAGTACAGCTGGGATGTTGTTCTTCCACATTGCTCCGCACTACTGATCTTTATTAAATACAACTTGGAAGACATTGGACAGAGGCACAGTAGCCAGAGATAAAAGATATTCCTTCCAGGGAGGATAAGGAAGTGTACATTTTACTTAATTATACTGGAATATGCAAATAAAGAAAAACTGGAGGTTAAATGAAAAGGGGTTTACCAAAAAGGTTTATACAAAAGCAGCAGCAACAAAAACATATTGAATGGACACTTTCTATCACGAGGATTATTGTTTCCCTCCAGATGTTGTGCAGTTTATAGCTGGAGGTAGTTCATAATGAGCATAAGTGGATTAGTGCAGATACGCAGCATTGCCATGTCTTTTTTCACTGGACATTGAGTTTACTTCTCAAGTGACACTGATGCATTTACGTCTTCCATTACCCTGTAATTAATAGACATTATGAACAAAGAAGGTTCTCACTTGTTGTGATTTATGTAAGAGGAGCTGCTCCAGGGCTGAAAGCAGTGGCACTAAAAACCAATCAGCTTTCTCAGCTGTTCACCATTTGTTAACAAAAAGTGACTATACAAAAAGAACTGTTAGGTTGATTAGTCTTATGCAAGTAATCGCATCACTTAAAGTGACAAGTGAAAATAACAACAGAGTGAATCATCACCTATGATTCATATTAAGTATGTCAGGCATGTTCACAGCTCAAGTCAAAGAAACGTCAGACACACGCAGTACACCCAGACGGTGCCTTCTCTAGGTGCTGTCCTTTCCCGTAGGCAGTGTAATGGTTTTTTTACTTTAAATTCAGAGAATATTCTCAGCAGCCTTTGTCGATATTGAGCCTGAAGTCTGTTCTGCCGAGGCCGAAATGCAAAAATCCACCGTAAATCCATGAGTCCAATTAAGATGCACCAAAGAGACCTCTTGCTTGGATTTGTTTGTGATAAGGCAGAATTTGGAAAGAAAATACAGAGCAAAGCTCTGATTCATAGTCTAAAGATTACACGGAGGTGCTTTTGTAGAGGAAATTTTGAGACAGTGATCCAAAATATATAAATGTAAAAAGTAATAAAGTTTTCTGTGCAAAACTTAAGGTTCCCAGTGGTTTCCAGGCTCACTGAGGTGAAAATGCTAAACTCTGCAAAAACCTGAACACATGAGGAAGAAGCTTTTGCAGCGGCAACACAAAAGGCGAGTGGTGCTCCAGCAGTGGCCCACTCAAAGTCATGGTCCTGTGTTATGTTGGCGTGGAAATGTAATTAAGGTTATACATTGTAACAGTTGGAGCATTTCCCCCTGCTGCTCACTGAGTCACTGTCCTTTAGAGTACAAAGGCCATACAGTGGAAAGCGCTTATATGGATCCACCTGTCCGCCTCTAATTAATCACAATGAGTTGATGATTATTATAACCAAAGTTGTTTTGTGTTTTTTTATTTCTCATTCTGATTACCATCTCAGTAACATTTGTATGAAGTAATAAAACGGACAGCCTCGCTAGTAACTGTCTTGCTCACCGAGGGCTCGCCTGGAGTGAGGCTTTGCTGGTTTTCAGCCGGCTCTGTGTCACTGCAGCGCAGGCGGTGCATGCAGATGAAGGGCTCCGTGTGCTGCCCGCGCTGCAGTGGTGCAGAACCAGTTCAGGGATTGGCAGAGCTCCTGATATATATTACTAAGAAATGCAATGAAATAAGAAATATAGGTTAAGATATAACCATATGAAAGGATTAGAACCACCCATAGCTGTATGAATAAAACACACATATGCAACAATCTGACAGATAGATTTCTGTATCTTCCAGTGAGAATTATTTAAATGACATGTCATTTATATTTCATTATGACACTTTTCATGAGCGTGCTTGTCCATCAGTCACCACAAATGAGGCTGGCCCTGATTGCTCATTGCGAAAGACTAGGTCCTTTGAAATTAGTCCCTTTGCCTGACTTGAAAAACAGTGTTTCATGTTAGCGTATGAGGTGGCAAATTAGCACTAGCCACCAGGCAAATGCAGCTGAATCTCTGGCAGTGACAGGAAAGCCTGTCATGCAGCCACACACTGTGGCAGGAAGCCAGCCATCATTCCCACGTTATTTTCACCTATTGAAGAACATTTGGAGGGTGGAATATTATTTTCCCATGCCAATGACAGCATAAAATACAGCATATTTATATAACTAAGAGCACTGAGCCAACCAGAGTCACAGCAGTGTAGCTAGTTAGCTACCTTGAAAATAAGCCCCTGTTGGTTTTTGTACCGCATTCAAACTTTTGTTGCTATGCAAGCTCAAGGACACTATTCAACTATTTACCTTCTAGTTCACTTAGTAGCAGTGGCAAAGGCTTCCATCTATTTTCCATTCATACAAACTGAGCCAACTGATACAAGGCTGTGTGGCCAAGGCATCCATGACATCGATGTGATCCTCAGTCTGTAAAACTAACAAAATAACTGCAATGGCTTAACAACACAAAGGAGCTATTATAGCCTACAGATTCAACTCAACCTAAAAGAAGGAGAGCAAATATATATCATTCGGAAAAGGTGATCAACAGGAGATTCATTGTCTCTATACGGTTCTCAACATGGCGACGGCTAAGCCGGTGGCTAGCAGCCAATGGTTCAAACAGTGCAAACAACAGCAGCAGTGCTGATAGAGCTGACAGTGTTTACCTGAGGGGGAACCCTATACAGATACAACTCATCACATCAGTCATAGAAGCTAGCACCCGTGGGATGTTTACTTGTACATGACGACATTGTACTGCTCCTGAGCGACACTTTTAAGGTAAATGGGTGAACTTTCCAAATGCAGCTATGTTGCAAACATGATATTTTAATGTCCACTCTTTCTTCGATCATTTAGCTCAAGGGTGTCCTATATGTGAAGTACAAGAAGTTGGTGTGCCAACTCTCATGCTTCTGGCTCGGTCTCATGCTCTCACTCCGCCAGGAGAAAATCTCACGCCAAACCATGCCAGCGTCATGCTCGACGCAGTGTCCGCTGATCGAGTCGGGGAATAGCGTCATCTAGCTGGTCAGCTCCGCAAGTGGCTGCGCCGCTTGGCGGTGCACCTCCTGCTATGTGCAGTGGACAGAGAGGGAGACAGAAGGAGTGAAGGAGAAAAGGCAGACACGGGTGACTTGGAGGAGGAGGTCGGCTTATATAGAAAAGACACACAGTTACTGACAATCTCATATTTACCAGCTCATTCAGCAAACACAGAGAGAGAGGAAGAAGGTAAAGACAGCAGGGCAGCAACAATATAGAGCACTCTAAATAGGCTGCATTGCTGTGTAAGATATACGAGGGACCGGGCATGGTTGCAACACTTTGTCTCAGCACCTACAACTCACTGAATTTTTGTAATGGAGCTCTCAAATTGTACCCTTATTTGCCTGCTACAAATGGCAACGTTTATAACATCTCCAGCTATATCAGAGAATTAATCAATTCATTCAATACAAGGAGGTCCTGCCGAAGTTGTAACAATTAGAATAAAGACTTACAAACTGTTCCTATAACCTTGTCCTCAGGACAACATTTGGAGACTACCTAAGAGATTTCACATGAATTCAGAAATGCATGCAGCAGCTTCTCCAATGCAGACCCTTGCATTTGAACTCATCTCTGCATTTAGTTTTCATCATAAACTATCAGCACACTGTCTTGAATGGTACCTTTGATTTTAACTTCACTTCGAAAGTGACTTAATGTTCATGGGAAAATTCAAACAGTGATCAAAAGTAACCAGCTTCTAGTTGAGATTTCTGTGAATCTAAAGTGTCACAGCTCTGCCCCTTCTCTCCTGTCACTCTATCTCTCACTCACCTCATCAGCTCAATCACTCTCACCTGCTCACTCTGCTGCACCTACAATTTAGACCCCATTGTCTCACACACACTCACTGCCAGATCGTTCTCTGTAATATGCCAGACTTTCCCGCGTTTACCCTCTGACTGGTTTCCCGTTGCCGACCCTGCCTGTTTGGACTTCTCCACCTTGCCTCTGCCCCGGTAAAGACTCAGCCTTCTTTCCCCGACCACGAGATGCCTCTGGTGTCTGTCTTCCTTCTCCCCTGACGGCTTGGCGTTCCACCTAGTGGATTTCTACACGTGTGCAGATCCAAAACTGTTTGCTTGTTGTGTGTTCAGCCTGGAATAAAGTTTTGTTTCAACTATTCCGTGTGTCCGTCGTACTGCTTCTGGGTCCTTACCACACCCGTTACATAAAGACCGTAATGCCAGTAACCAACTGCTGAGTTGTGCTTTTGTCAGGTAGCCAAATGAGTAGGGCAATATTGGAGTAAACTATAAATTATCACTCTGCAAGATGGTGTGTTGAGGAGGTTCATATCCTTCTGTTACATTTATCTCTCTGTCCTTTTAGCTTTCTCCAAATAAATGGTATCAGCCATCCTGTTTGTTGCATCGACAGCTACTCTAATTGGTGGGCAGCAGATCCATTGGTAGGGAAGGTGTAGTATTCAGCTTCTGCATGAAAGATCATTCAAAAGGTGTTTTTGCACTGGTGGAAGAGTTTACCCTGTTCTCCCTCTATTCTCCACATTGTGTTTGTAATCAGATGTTACAATGAAGATGCTAATGTACTTTCACTTGCAACCTGTAATGACGTTTTAATTATTGTACTTAAATTAGCTCTGGTTGCTGTACAATTAAGTACTTTTTTCTGAAATAAATGGTGGTCTGTGATGTCACCTAAACAAAGTGCCAGCTGAGGCTTTTTGGAAGAGAAAGCAAAGTTACCTAAAGGCAGAGTTTTCACAATCACCTGTTGAGTGAAATGTAATATGTGAGACTTGAGCTGAAGTCACTTTGTATTGGTGAAGTGGATTGAAAGATTTAAATGTCACTGAATAAAGGACAAAAGTTACATTTTCCATTAAAATAATCGTTTAAAAAGCAAAACATTATAGTTGTAACATCCCTACGGTCAACAGATAATATTTCTAGAGACCTGGCAGTCTCAATAGGAAGGAACCAATAAACCAAAATACCGTAAGTATTAATTTTCACCACTGACAAACAGCATAAACATGCTAAGGAACAATCAAAACGAAAATCAGCACAGTTGGTACGATAAAGTAGGAGCCGTGTAGGAGCAGCATATCAGACAAAATTTTACTTGCGAGCAGATCTGCAGTCAGGAAACTAATTGGAAGAACAACCTGCACACACACACACACATTTGCACAACAATAAGACACTGGTGAGCGGCAAGGCGCATCAAGGAGGAGAACGATGCCAGTGCCGTTCCAAGGGAAATTAACAAGCTTGTAGCTTGTTACATGGTGGACGAGATGCTACCAACACCGACTGTGGAGTCTCCATCTTTGTGTAACAATAATAAAGTCCCTATGAGATGTAACACGGAGGGGAACAGTGACAGAAAAAATATCGTAGACGAGGCTATGCAATGACTGTAGAGCCAATACATTGAAAAGGTAGCCTTAAATTAAAGTAATGTTACCAAACTACTGACAGAAAGAATAGTTTGTATTGTTAAAGTGTAACTGTTTACTCCTTTTGTAATGGAAAATGGGCGACTTCACATCCATATTTAACAAGCTAGTACACCTGAAGTCAAACTTAATTCCTTGACTTTGTTTTACAGACAAATTAAACTGTTTAGAATTGAGTTGATGTGTGGTAACGGGGGGGTTAACAAAGCACAAAACAAGATGAAATCATTTGCACAATCTCACCATCACCATCAATAACACCCCCCATGTTTCTGCTTCTAATCTATTCACAGACAAATACAAAAGTCTTCTCATATTGCTTCCTGTGTTATTTGTTTCCGATAATTCTGGCAGTGAACTGTCATGAGAAAGCTTCTGTCGTTAGCAGCCCAGATGCTCTGAAAAGAGCATCGTTAGCAGACGATTTCAGGCACCTTCTGTATTGAATACTTTTGTTTTCTGTTGCTACAGAGTCGTATATCTACGGTTTTACACATCTGTCATCTCAAACAGATGTGGAGCATTGCATTTCGGTATTGTTTGTCAAAAAGGAGTTTACATGATGTACACTTTCTGACACAAAAAAAAAAAATGGTGAACTGTAAATGTAGTTTGTGTATTCTGAGATTCAGGAAGCAGCTTTATGTCCATGATGGTCTCAACAGAAATACTAATACATACTGTATTACATTCACCGCCAGTGTTATGGAAACTTCAGGGCATTTTTGCAACATATTTGTCAGCCACTGACAATGGACGGATATGTCAATCCAAGATTGATTGATGAAGCACCTTTCATAAAAAGGTATTTGTCATCTTTCTGCTCAGGAAAATCAAAAGAGGAGAAATCCACCGTCATGAGGTAAAATTTGCTGCCATTTCTCACATAAGTGTCGGTGTCAGCTGAGAGTAATGACTAGAATATAATGAGAACAAACTGAGGGATTGTGGTGGGATTGAAAAGCTTAACTTTAATATGCTTTTTTGGGGGAGGGGAAACAGACTGAAAATTACACTTTTAAATAAATTACACTATGAAACTTTGAGTTCTTGCTGCACTAAATAGAAGACTTGATTGTTTTAGAAAAACAGAAATACAGTCAATAGAGTGACAAATGCTCTATGATGCAGCACCACATTTTAGAAAGAATGATACTTTAAAAGTGGAGCTTCTTTAAAAACATGTTTGGCAGTTCATGCCCCCCCCCCCCCCAAAAAAAGAAAAGCAAACAATGTAGGACTACAGTAGATATTGTGCCGTTTTATTTTTAGCATTGCTCTCTGTCCTGGATATGCACTTGAATACTTTGTTTTTCATTCTTTCTCTCATGTACATGGCTTTGAATGAGTCTGTTCATTAGCATTTCATACTGCTACCAATGCTTCCCCTTGAGGCTCTTAAGGTGGTGCAGTACACAGACTCATTATTTGCTCTTTGTCAACTGAGACTTCATTAAAAAACCTAATTACAGAGTTTAATTAGAATCCTTGGATTATAGTTTTATATTATCAATATAATAATCACATCCTTATACCCAGCTGTGTTAACTTGTCGTTGGAGTGGCAACATTTAAAATCTGATACATACAGACATAATCCTCCAAAAGTTTCTTTGCATTCAGTAATAAGCAGCATAAAAAAAACTTGATAATCAATAGATTTTGTTACCTGGTGATGTTATGCAACTATTGTATGTCCATAAATTTGAACACAGTTGTTCACTAAAATGCAAACAGATGGCATCGGCCACTATTGGTGGTGCAACGGATCATTAAACTCACGGTTCGGATCAGAGTCACAGATCGGATCGGCACAAAAGAAGAAAGGGAGCAAATTAAACTTTTAGAGATCCCTGATCACGTTTTCTTGCCGCTGATACTAATTGCCAATCATTGATGATCCACAGTGGCAGATACAGATCCCTTTGTTGTTTGATTATAGCAGCAGGTCTACAAGGCTGCAGATTATTATTTTCTTTGACACCGTCCCAAAAATCATTTTAACCTATCTGAAGTCAGTGTAAATCAAAAATTGATGAACAAATGATAAGGAAAGAAAAGATTGTATTTGTATGGATTAAAACAAATCTTGTCATTAGTCGTTTTAATGATGTATTATAAACTGCTTAGAGCTCGTGTAAACAGCTCAAAAGTCCCTCTAATATCTATTTATGTTGCTGTGAAAACATCATATTCAAGCAACTGGATTCATTAAGTTTCTCACCAACACTACATTTTACAAGACTTCAAAACACGTTATAATTTACCTTCGCCCAATACTCATTTTCACTGAACAGGGCCTGAACGCATCATAATGTAACCGTTGACCATCAGCGATGCTGCCACGGTTACTAGCTCTTCTCCTGTCAATTTAAACACCGATTGGTTGTTTACGATGTAACAGTATCGGAGATCGGCTACTAAAGCATAAATACGATGTCCTGATCGCATATTTTACTGAATATTGGTGGATAATGATTGTCAGTAAAACTATACTTCACATTGTGATGATTAACGTTAAACTGTGTAGGTAATCCGTGGTTTACATGCGTGCCAAACTTTGAGGGGGGATCCGTACAGTTCTGGTAACGGCAGCGAGCAGTCAATCACAGTAAGCCCGCCCTAAAGCATACTCCGCTTTAGGGTCTATTTTACCTGAAATGGGACCATAATATACTAAATGAACATCATGCTGTATTGAAGAAGACTTGAAACTAGCGATTGAGACCATAAACTCATGTTTACAATGTTTACTGAGGGAATAAATCAAGTGAGAAGTAAAGTCTGCAACCAGAGGAGTCGCCCCCTGCTGGTCAGTAGAGAAGTTTTATGACACTTCCGTGTTGGCTTCACTCTGCAGAACCGGAGGTCGCTGCCCGCAAATCTGTCAATAATCTAGAAGCACCCCTCAAAAAATGTGCCAATTTATTTAATTATTTCACAAAATTGCTAATCAGGTGCTAATATACATAAAGCTTTTTTCACAATGCATATTTTTTTGGTTAATTCCTGAATCAGGTATCTGTGGTTTGAATGATTATAATTTATAATTTTTCTCCGTGTTGGAGAAGGACTAATGCAGCATTCACATGGAATCAGACAGGTGGTTTTATTTTTCCTGTTCAGCCTCTTTTATTTTCTTGCTCAACAGAGCGCCAGAATGACCCATTGCAATCCTCCAATGAAGCAGGAGGATAATATTCACCATAGATGAGTAGAGAGGCATATCCAACCCCGTCTCCCACAAAATGACATTCCATACAACTACAGTATTCTCAACTATGTTTTGAGGGAAAGGTATTTTCTCCTGGATTTACACAAAACAAAGCAACAACTCAACAAAATGACTGCATTATGTTTAGACAACAAAAGTACTACTTTTACATCATGGTACGTCTTAAAATATGTATGTTTTGTTATACGCTTTTGGCTTTTGGTTTCACATGAACAACGCCTCCTGTGTGAAAGTCCTGCTTGTTTGACCCATCTATCCACCCCGACCTCCTCCTAAGGAGTTCTAGAAACTATGAAAATAAACCTATTTATGATACGTCAAAAAACAAATGTAATCCAGGAACAAAACTGCATTGTCAGTGTTTCGAGGGAAACACTGACAATGCAGTTTTGTTGTCTGGAAACGTTATTTTTAGGAGACCAGGCAGGTACATCGGCATGCTCAACATGCTCTAGGCCACAAGTGTTCTTACCGGAGCACCAACAGAACGCTGACTTGTTTGACTTGAAGGTATTACAAATGCTGACCTAAAGTCACTGAGCAGCGTTGTGTCCACTGCTTACAGGAGTGCAGTGAGACAGTCGGTGGCTGGCTCTAACCACTAATTTCGCCTATCGTGCCACGACTGTGTCAGCCTCTAATGTGATGAAAGCAGCCGAGTGCATAACACTGCATCACGCTGGCAGTGTGCCAGAGATAACGCTGTGAGGCCAGCTGAGACGCTTGCCACTGTTGCAGAATCTCTAAAAGAAAAGTCAAACACACCCTACATTTCTGCACAGAGACAGCCAGTCATACTGATAACAGCTGAGGATTTAACACTGCTGCATATTTAAAGGCAAAATTAGAGAATAAAGTAGCCGGGGATGTGGACGCCTGGGGTGTCAGAGCAGGGCCTGCCTGTGGTCTGTCCAGGTCCAGACAGCTTTGCCCTGAGGGCTACAGATGATCAAGTTAGGTGCAGGGCCCCACTGATGAGGTGTTTCTGACCTGTAGACTTGTCTTTCAGATACAGAAAAGTATAAACAGGAAGGGAAACATATCATGTTTGTTGAGTATTCTAGTTTCACCTGCAATGCGGCCAACTTCATCAGTGGTGAAATTTTAAAAAACAGAAAGCCAGCCTCGTCACATTCTCCAGAAGAATGATGTTAATTCAACATACCAGAAATAAATGTCCTATTACCATAGCGCCACTTCCTTTTTTATAATCCCTGGCTGGTTATCTGACTCTTTGTTTGCCTGCTTGGTTCTTGACTTTTGCCAGTTTTATTTGTATCTGCTTTGTGTCAGGGTTGTGCTTTTGGGTCCAAACGTACCTTTACCGAGTCAGACACATTTTTATCAGCTGCCCGTTGCCTCTAAAACATCTGAGTCATTGTCTGTATATTGTCTGGACCCTGCACGCTTTCATAATGCTGTGTAATATATCACAACACCCTTAATCCTGTACATTTCAATTAATTTAGGTTTTACTTGTAGCAGTGGGACACAAAAAAAGGAAAGATTTGCTCATTCAATATGTTCCCAAACATTCAAAATTAATATATTTCCATATATAATTAATTTCAAGGCAAGCTGACCTAATAGCATAATTATTTATAAATAATTTATAATTTTACCAGCATGCATCACCTGATATGATATTGTTTTATCGATGTAAACAGAACATTGCTTGTTCCTGTCTAACTTGCAACACAATGTCTGATTATAGCAATTAGATGTAGAGGCAGAGATGGATTTTAACCAACAACGAGGAGTGAAGCAAAAAACTGCTGCATTGCAGTGTGTTAATTCATAGAATGTATGTCCATCGACGCACATAGCACACAGTGGAAGCATTATACAGACAGAGGAAGCCCATTTATTCCCAGGTTTGAATAAAAAATAAAAAAAAGCTCTGGAGATACATTACTCTCAGCTACTTTATGATGTATTAACTTTGGATTTTATGTTTCGGATACACCCATGCAGCTCATAATTATGCAATAAACTGTCTGCAACTACTGTAGCAAATAACTCGCTATTTTTGCTGCGACCTTTTACGCAATTTTCCTAACAATTAGAGGGTCAAACTTTTTGCCCTTGGAGGCTGAAATTTGGCATGGAGGTCAAGTGTGTGGGTCTGAAAGTGTGTGTTTGTGTTAACCCTTCGCGAGTTCCCGCCCCTTGAACACAGACTGGCCAATCATAGAGTCAGCCAGCTTTGACAAGTATACAGCAGTGCTCCATAGACTCTCAGGTAATTGTTTCCGATTTCCGTCACTCTCACGCTGGTTTTGTTGATTTGGAGCTAGTTATTGTTAAAAGTTGTGTAATAGTGATACTCGTTACCCACAGAGGTTTGAAGGAGATATACATAAAGGTTTCTACGTAAAAACCTGTGGAGCTTAAATTAGCAGAGTACGTTAGCACATCATAAACTAGCGTTAGCACTTCTATGCTACACTGGCTACTGAAGGTATACTGAACTAATGACTAACAGTGAATAAAGACCTAGCCGGCTTTACAGGAACAGTGTTGTTCCTTAATTGTATTGTCTTCCGTCTTGATCTCCAGGTGATGTGGTGGTTCACTTTCACATTGTGATCTGTAGGCTTAAGCTTCCATCTTTAAACCTGTTTTCACTGCTGAATCAGTTTGACCCCATCTGCTTCTCTCTGAAAATCACCTTTTGTATTTTCCGAAAATTTGATCATATTAATTCAGGGGGTCCAGTTAGTGACAGTGTGGGATCCATGGTAGCTCTGACAGCGGGGCCTAGCAAAGGATCAATTGGAAAAAAGGAGGTGTGGCAGTGAGAGTGGCCTGCTTAGGTTTTTCTTCTTTAACTAATCAGATTCACATACCGTGGCAGAACTCATGAACAGTTACTGTAGACTCTTGTGGGAGGCACCATTTCACTCAACAAAGAGTTCCTCTTTCAATGGTGAGAGTGAGATCTGCTCCCTAAGCCCCTTCCATAACTGATGAACTGCCTCTCTCTGGTGGGAGGCATTATTGGTCTCAGCAGAGCGTCCCTTTTTCATTATTTTTCATTTGCCATGGAAGGCACATGTTTGAAAAGGTGTGTGTGTGTGAGAGAATCCATGCCCAAACATGGTTGCAGCTATTGCGAATTTGCACTTATTGCTTATATATATATATACATATAGCGATTATTATTAAGTGTGGTTTCAATCACTCTGACTTCGCCTGGCTGATACCTCATTTGTATTCAGCCACTTTCATTGCTTGCCCCTAGGAGAGCAAAGGTCTAGTAATAGTTCTTCCAAGAGCTCTGCATTGAATATCTTAAAGGGATGCAACACAACTCAGAGAAAATTCAAATCAGTACAGATGGATTAATCAATGCTTTGGTATTTCACAAAATAAGCCTGCATTGAGTTCAAAGGGAAGAACTTGTTAGCCATACCCACATGGGAGATGCTGTACCATCTTCAGCTCCTCTGGACCTGCAGCCTATGTGTCAGCTATTGATATTTCTATAGACTCCCCTGTATTGATCTGTGTAAAATGTAGGGAGTTTAATTGAAGTAAGGAGTCATAATGAAACAGAAAGGCAGTTCACTCTACGGTTTGTCTCTGTTCACGTCAACCTGCAGTGCCAGATACAGCTAAGTGCTAAAAATATGAAATATTCTTGCATGTGACATCCTCAGAGACTAACTTCCCGGCACTTAACTGAGATCTTGTGCTTAATTATGCATGTAATATATTGTCAGAGGAATTGTCTCAAAAGTGTGTGATCCAGCTTATCCCCGGTCGTCACTATTAGATAAGATCTATTAATTGCTTTAATGAGAACTCTTTCTAACGTCTCGCTGACATATGTGGAGGTCTGTCATCTAGTACAAGGTTGTGTAGAAACGTCCAGTGGACTGCATTCAGAACATGCGTCTGGTGCTGGGTTGGATGTTCAGGATCTTTTTCTAAAACATATCTTGTATGAGGAAAACATTGGTAAATAGTTTTTCATTAGAATGATAATATGAGACGCTAGGTTGGAGTGAATTGGCTCGTACGGTACACTCAAAAGATGTAAAAATGTTGGTTTTGATTAATGGCAAATTATTCTATTCTGGCTAGTTTTGAGAATGGCTGCGGGAAATATCATTAATACGTATTAAAGAGGATCTTTTCATTTTTACACTGAATTCTGAAGCGCAGTATGGATGAGTGGTTATTCTGTGAGTTTATTTTGGGCCACCGTTATTTTAATGTGGTTTCATCACAATATCTAGTGTATGATGGTGCTTTTACTCTCAGGATGGAATTAATGTTAAAAAATAGGGTCGGGCACAATTACAAATGCCAGTCAGCGCCAGAAAGATCAAAATATGTGACAATTTACATGTTGTGTAATATTTATTGTCGGCCTAGGAGTTTACAACATTTGACAACACTAAAAGAAAGTTAATTTGACCTTTACCTTGTTCACAATCTAGAAGTTGTTTTTCTCTACATGTTCTTAACCTGTGCATCTAATTTGTAATCACTCTGAGGAAAAAACCCCAACAGAAGTCTTCCCATTGAAAGAAAAGGTTTGTTTCTATATCCAGGGTGTGTCATGTGTTTTGAAGTCATTTCAAAGGATATGACAGCTTTAGAACTTATGAAGCTCCCAAGCAAGATTGTGGTGTACCTAGGGCGCGGAGTCAGATTTAGTACTCTAACCACGTCATACTGGAGCACAACAGGCTGCCGAGCCTGAATGCTTAATTTGCGGCCAGTGGGATGCTTTATCCAGAGATATAAACAAGTGCAGGCCCTATTGCATGCGCCGTCACGTGGGGAGAGCATGGGCTGAATTGTTAAACAGTGTACAGAGCCTCCTCGTTAACCCCCAGAGCCAGATTCCAAGCATCCATTCAAGAAAGACTCCAGACCTTGAAAACCAAGTCGTGCATAGCAATTGAAATCATAACTCCAAGGATCTAAGCAGACCTAGTTGCGTCAAGTTTTTCATTATCTTTGACTCTTCGCGTCACAGCAACAATGCCCTGTGAATTTAAATGAACAGGACCAAAATGAAAAGCCACAATTAATTCCTGGTTTTCATATCAGCGTGAAAATGATATCCTGCAAGTAGAGACATAAACGGTTTATTGTTCTGATAAAAGTCTTTTCTATTAATGCATTGTGTGTTAAAGTGCGAGGATGGCTGAAAGTGTCTTTGTATGATAGTAAGCTATCTCTAGCAGACTTCTTCACGAAAGCTTGTGTGTTTCAAAGAACATCTTCAGTTCTATATCTCTATTAAACCAGGAGCACAAGAATAAAGAAATAGAAATAAAAACAGGGTACAGTCTTGGGGGCTTTGATTCTTTTCATGTCATGTGTCATTAACCTCCTGTAAATAATCCCATCTGTGGGATTCATAACTGGAGAAGCCGTATTCTTACTTTGACTGAGAACATTATTTAGTGCCCAGGTGACACATGTGTTACACTTTTATTGCATGCCAGATTTACACATTGGTCACTGCAGCATTACACTGAATGGCAGTGTTACACTGACCCTAATAGGTGGATCGGGAGGTGTAAAAACGGCAGTGCTTTTCAGAGGGTCCAATTTAAAGTAGACACAAAGAAATATACATCTTTAAGATTTACGCTCAACATGTTACATGGTATTATTTTTTCAAACCCTTGTGATTCCCAGAAAGACCCAGAAGCCATAATTATTGTCTCAATATCAATATTTACTTTCACAAAGCACAGGCTCCAGAAACTGAACTTTTTTTAAAGGTTTTGGAGGAAGTGAACTCAACCGAATACTTATTTTAAGAAGTTTTCTGGGATTCAAGCAGGCCGATTAAAACTAAAGCAGTTTTTTATTTCTGGGTCATTTTGTGGAGCCAACGAGGACACTGAAAGTCTCAATTAAAGATAGTATCCATCACATTCCGTCAGTCCTTAAACGCTATTACTTTACACAGTCAGACAATTTCTGAGTGAAGATGTCTTCGGTCCAAATAACACTAAATTATTCAGCCTGCAATTCTCATGGAGTGAGTTCTGTACAGTCTTACAATTGCTTTTCTTTGGGACAACTGGATTAAAACTACAACAGTCATCAAATATTACAGTTTTTGCCTTTATTCTGAAGATAATATTCCTGTTTACGTGCAGCTGTACATATTCCGAGTAACGTAACACGCCCCCATGGTGTATACGTCTATTCTTCAGCATCTTCTGGTCCATTTGAGGAGCTCGCCGCATCCTCATCACCGGGGCCAGTGAATCCCAAATCGACGCCCATCCTTGGCTGTGTTTGACAATGTTCGATGCCCCAAACATGTTGTTTATTACGTCAAAATATGGAAAAGTGGAATGGCAGGAGCCACTTGTGCCATTTCGCTTCTTTGCGTCAAAATATGTTGTTTTTCCTTTCAAAGTTTTCCACCGGTGGCGGACTTGTTATACATATACAGCCTCCCTCTTTCATTCTTTCAACCATCTTCTGAAAAAACGACCAGAAATGTGAGCCTAATTCAGAATATCCAAACCAAATAGGATATTTACAGGAGCCAAGTCAAATTTGAAATATTGTCATAGTGGAATATGAGTGATATGAGTGACTATAAAAAAAACAACACTTTTCTTAGGTTCATTTCTGATGAATATACATATTTTGTGCTGCAGCTCTTTAGAGATGGACGTGAGTATAATGTTACAACATTCCTGAACACCCCGTCTGGCTGATGGGAGGGTGTCTGCTGTCATTCACACAGCCCTGCCAGTAGTGGAGTGTGCAGATTTTCAATCAAACCTCACCCACTAATTTTACCAATCAGCATGCTTTCAACCAGACAGAGAGGAACAAAGCAGCTGGTGTTGAATTTGGCTGGAATTTAAACCTGCATATCTTCCAGGGCACAGGACCGGACACCACCGGCTTAGAGGAAACATGGCAGCACAACTCACTGATCCGAGCCCTATCCATGTACAACGGGAGCACCGAACGTTAAATTCGCCACATTAAATTAATTCCTCGGCTCCCTCCATGTGCCCTGATAGCGCCGTTTCTTTTGATGATGGGTTCATATTCAACCAACCTCTGCGTGTGACAAAGCTGTGTGGATTCACATTCAGGAAACTTTATAGTCCGTCACAATGTGATAAAAAAAATACAAGAGTGGAAATTAAAGGCATGAAAGACTTAATGAAAACATTAATTTACTTTTAAAATGAATTCTTTATGTTGTTCACAGCCTTTATGGGCAAGCAGGTTTCAGTTTAACATTGGGGAACAACATCTGGGAAAATCAGATGTCGCAGGTGTGGATGCATTCCAAAGAGTGTCAAATTATCTATAAGTTTTGGTCTGAGTCCACGTATTAAAACTTGAGGATGGCCTCGATTTCTATATTCATGACCTCAGTGTGTATCTTGCAGGAGGCTGCATATTCCCGTGTGCCTCCAAGATTGGATGCAGAGCAGTGGGGTGTGTACTCCAAGTGGCTCTTAAGAGTAGCTCCAGAGGCGGTGGAAGTGTTGAGGGTGTTGTTATAGTTACTGTGGGCTGTAAAAGCTTTATAGCTCCCTGTTGTTCGGTATTGTTGAATTAATATCTGTAGTACTTTATTTATGTCTTTCACTTTAAGTGTTTGAAACTGTTAAGTTTAAAAAAAACAACGTTTTGCAGTATGGAATATAGATACGAGCATGTGATCACTTTAAACATTAAATGGATAATTTGTTTTGGCTTTCACATTTAGAATCAAATATTTAAATTAAAGCTGCTCTGATCAATATTGTTGTATTAACGATGGACTAAACTACAATGTGTAATTAGAGAAACCCACAGAATTATTACCTGATGTCCTCCTAACTCTCCAGAGCGGTTTAGGGTCTTTCAGGTCATTGTTTTGGTTTTCAGGCCTGCAGCGTTACTATTTTTGGTTCACTCTCATCAAATACCAGCAACAGCAAGAGGCTTTCTGACCAAAACAACAACAACGTACGTATGTATGTTTTGGCCGCAGTGATTATGACGTGAGAAACGGAGGAAGTGAGGTGACATTGTTATATAGCGCAACAAAGTCCACAAAATAATAAAAATACTTAACTAATTATCTTAAGTTACAAACACAAGTGCTATCTGTTACCGATGGCCGGCGTTCATCAGCGGTAGATTGTTGGTGCCACAGTGATATGAAAGTGCAGGTCTTAAAACAGACCAATTTGTAGGGAAAGACGTCACTTATTTGGGGGCCCCGCTGTCCATAAAGAGCAAGTCATTCGTTACTGTCACCCTTAGAGTACATAGCCCTGATTGCTAATCTGAGGGACACAATCACCATGCAAGAACACAGAGCCGAGCAAGAATCCTGCAACACTCAGCCTCGTCATTTAGTCTTCATCTAAACACTGCGGTTGACCGTTATTCTTCCTGACTAATGCATTTTGTGGTAATGCTATTTTCTATGTGTTCTTTCGCATTAAGCGCTGATGTATTTGTTGGAAAACTCATATTAGCGATGTGATCCTGAGGCAACTGCTCTAACTCAGCCTTCTGACATTTGCCCCAGTCTGACAGGCATGTAAAATATCTGTTTACATCACAGCTTGGCAACAGTGCGCTGACATCTCCATTTCCCTTGTGACCGCATGAAATAACCCTGTCAAAAATATATTACAATCCATACTTGTGACATTTTGCTCTCTTCATTTGCACAAGGTCGTCGGGGTGGGGATGCGGACGTGCTCTACGGCGGGGAGAGTCTTTGGTGCAATTCTGATGACGTCAATAATCATTGACGGTGAGTACAGTTTCCAGGCGACATTTTACCATGCCCAAGGTGGAAGAGATGGAATATATAAATCAGTGTCTGCTGGAGTCTGAGTAAACCGTGCACCACTTATTCAACCGATGTAGAAAAGAAAGGGAAAAAGATCCGTAAACAGAATCTGACTCTGTGAGCGTTCAGTCAGCATGTATTAGATTTATCACTTTCTTGTCCCTACACCTTGTTGATGCCTCCAGAGTACCACTGCATTGGTATGGGAGGGGAGGCCTAAGCTGTGACTATGACATCTTTCTTAGTGCATTATCTTCACACTCAATCTCCTTGGGGTAGATGGAGTGCACGGAAGAAGTGCTTCCACCGGTTAAGTCCCAACATGTAACCAGACATTGCTTTTAGGGGTCGGCTGTTAACAGGGTTGACGATGCTCTTTTATAGCCTTCAGATTGAATATTCCCTGAGTCTCCCGCTGCAGAGGCATTACAGCTGATAGCTCCATTATGTTTTGAAAGAGTTGGAAGGACTTTTATGTTTTGTATTTTCCCTTGCACTTGGCTGTCAGTGTTCTTTTCCTTAGGTGTACGTACTTTCACAAGGACATTTTTGGCTGCAGCACCGTGGCTTTTGCTCTGTGTGGTCACTTTAGTATTACGGTTCAGGTTTTCCAGATCACTGAAAAAGACCTCGACTTTTTCAAAGATAATGACATTTGGATTCTAATTATAGACAAAATCACTTCATTTTGCCTTATCTTAAAGATACTATGAGGATCTTTCATTTTGCGTATATTTTTCCGGTCCCTTTTTTCCGAGCACCAGACTCCCTTTGGAAAACCTTTCATTTGACATGCAGCAAGATCTGACTGTCTGCCCCGCTTCTCCTGTGCATCCCTTCACGCCAGCACGACCAGCAATGCGGCCTGGACCTTCAGCAGGGTGGAGTCTGTGTAGGCTCCCAGCAGGGACTGGTGGAGCAGCGAGGCGAAGCTCTGCTCCTGGTCGGAGGAGGAACTGCTGCTGCCACTGATACTTCTTTTTTTTTTTTTTTTTTTTCAAATTACTTTTTTTTTTTTAAAGTCTGTTATAATTCAAGTCACATTATATTTCATGATGTCACCGCCCTCTCACTTCTCAGCCAATCACATGCCTCCTGCCTCGCCTCAACAAGCAAGCGGAAACAACTGCTACCAAATGTAGCCCGTTAGCTCCTGTTAGCAAGAGCAACAACGTTAAGTGTGTTTCCATGGACATGAATTGCCCGTTTATGATCGCGTTTGTCCATAAAAACCCATTTCTCTGTCCTCATGAAAATCATATCCTGAATATGATCATAGCCAAGATAAGCCTCATGAATGGGTTATTCATGGCCATGTAAATGCATTCAATGTTAATTCTGTATCAAGCGACTAGAGGCTGCTGCTATATGTAGTAACACAGTAATAATCTCTCCATTTATTTAGCTTAACAAGGCTGCACGTGTTTATCGCATTAGGTTACTTTTGATGGGCTATGAGGCATGTGTTGGATTTATGCTACAGCAGTTATCATAGGGCCGCTTCATGAATAACTGACGTCCATGTTTAATGAGTAGAAAATACACTGTGCCAAATTGCCTTGTCTTTCCCTCGTTCCCTCCTCTGTCTCTTCATCAGTCCATGTTTCTGCTCCAAATTACTTCCTGGAGGAGGAGTGAGAAAGCTAAAGGATCCACTCCCGGTCATCCAGAGTCTGCTGTTTTTTTCTCTAACCATCTAATCAGGAAATTTTGCTGAGTAAGTCGGACTGAAAACGAAAAACACACCGAGCCATGGGATGGTAGGAAAGTAAACTTTCATCAAGCTCGAGAACCAACAGAGCAACTGAAAATGGCTTTTGCATTTATTGCATTATGTGAGGTGAAAAAATAAATAATGTGACAATAGACAAATGAATAATGCAAGCATACAAATTAGTTAAAGGCTTTGTTGAATAATAAATGTGGCAAGATAGAAGGTACAATTTCTGTGGGGACAGAGAGTTTTACTCACATAAAGGTTGAAGGATATCAAACAACTATATGATCAAGACATTTATTACAGTCATTCTCGACGTATCAAGGAAATTAATAAGAAAAGCCCTCCTCAGGGTGAGAGGATTGGTGTCACGGTTGGGCTTTGCCGTGTGTGTGTGTGTGTGTGTGTGTGTGTGTGTGTGTGTGTGTGTGTGTCCTGATCATTCTTTTCACCTCTGCCCAATCACCTGCCCCTCGTTTTTCCCTCTGCCAACCCCACTCATCTCAACTCATCTGCCTGCAATCTTCTCATCACCCCACACATATTTATACTCCCCTGCTTACCCTGTTCCAGATTGTTCTTTGTTCTTCCCCCGGGGTGCTTCATGTTTCGGCCTTGTCCCTCCCCGTGGGCTCATCGTGTCTCCAGTGTTTATCCCTCGTGTTGACCCTCTCCATCCCATGGGTTGTGACTTTGCCTTTTTTTTTGCCAGTAAAGAACCTTGCATTCTACCTCACCTTGTTTCCTGTGTCTGTGTCTCTGCTCTACCTCGAAACCCTCACAGAAACCCAGTGAACCCTCACAATTGGGGCTTTATTCTTACTTTTTCAATTTTTCTTATGAGTTTCCTTGAGAATAAACAAAGATGCATTAATGTTGGAGTTTCTTTTGGAAATGATCCTGCAGTTTGAAACTATAATTACAGCTGAAAGAAAGAGCTCTCTTACACCCTCAACAGAAGGATGCCGTTTAAAAGCTTTTTTAATAAGAAGCTTTACAAGTACAATTACATGTATTAATTGGTTCCCTGCAAGAATAAATGAGAATGACAGGGTAATTAAAAGTTGTGGTGGTAATTTCCCTAAAGATAATATACTATGCAGTACATTCAAAGTCATTCATTAATTGCTGAAATGATGTTGAAGCAATTTTACTGCTCTCACCTTAAAAGAGGTTACAGGGTTGTAAACCCTGAACAGTGTACAGTAGGTGATTTGACCAGTTTTTAGCCTAGAAAAATAAAACTAATACAAATCACAATAAGGAACGGGAAAACATACGTTTCCTTATGTGGATAGATAGAGTCCCTGTACACGCAACATAACGTGTTGAAAAGAGGGAAACTGGGAATGTGCTGAAATGTACTCTAGTAGATCACGAAGCCTTAAAAATGAGCCTTACAAAAGGATCACCAACCGAAGACCGATTCATTGACGGACACCTTAACACCGTTTGGATCACTTCATTTGAAATATGCATGTAATGACTACTATAGATTTCCGCAAGAGACAGAAGTAAAGGAAGACTGATATACACAAAACGTAGTGCTAGACTTTAGGTAGGAATACAGATGAAAGTTCCCACACACTGAGGCAGAGTTGGTAGCAGGCCTCAGTGGAAAACAGTGAATAATTTGATAATTAAGGTGCCGCTCGCGTTCAGAGGAAAGTTTGCCAAACCAAATTCCCAAAATGTTAATTTTGTGCAGTTGTGCCCAGAAACTGTCATCGCCACTAATGTTTGTATTCTTATCCACTTTAATCTGACATGTGGCATTTTTTGAATTCTTTCTCCAGAGTTACCTCACCCATTAATAGTCCATCCATCCATCCATTATCCAAACCGCTTATCCTGTTGAGGGTCGCATTAATAGTCGTTTCTGATATTCTGTCCCATAATCCTCATTTGTCTTGATTGTGAATACACTACATACATCATTTACTTGGGCTTTATTCCGTGTGTTGTGCTGACTGAATGGCCAGGCTCTCTTTCTTTTACATTCCTACATTTGTCACACTGTTTTATTTTAATGATTGCTATCCAGGATAATTAGCTCTAGAAACGGAATCAGAGGTCAGAAGCTTCATTTGAAAGCCAAGGATACATATCGTTTGAATGCACTTGTAGAATATTTCCTTTGTATTGTCTCGGCGCTTTCAAAGAGGCAAGGGGCACGGCCCACTTTCTATATCGCATCCACTGATTGGAAACACATTCAATGAAATGAGGGCGAGCTCCCTGCATACTCTGTACACTAATTCATTGAGGCGTTTTGTTTTTTTACCCGTGTGAGAAAACACTTGCGTTGCTCATCGGAAAAATGATTGTCATTTATGTTGGATAAAAATAATTCATCCGGGACCTGTAGCTGCTTCTATGGTGCTCAAAGACTTATGATGGCAGTAATATGGAAATTAGAGAGCATTCATGTTCACTTGTTGTAAATGTTTGGTTTTTTAATGGTAACCTGCTGCCTTTAGCAAGACCAGGCTGCAGTTATTGCTTGATTGCCACGGTTGATAAATAATTCATAGTTTGTCCTGTACTGCTCATTGATATATGCCAAAATAATTCACCGCAATACTCGAGAGTGTCAAAAAATGACTTCAAAGTGAAGGGCTGGTGTTATCCTTCCTATTCTTTCTGTAATTTCTACAATTGTTGAAGATATATTTTTAAAAAAAAATGTAAAACTAAGGAACCTCCTAAAACAGTTTCGCACATTTTTAGCAAATCTAACTCAAACAACAGTGAATAATTTATTGGCACTATTTTCAGCTGCGGATTAATAAACACGTGGTGAACTAATGAGAATTTACAATTTGTTGTTTTGAGTAAAATGCCTCGACAACTAAAAGGATGGCCTACTCCCTCCCGGCTCTCTGCCCTGGACAACGTCAACAAATAACAGCCATCCCCGTTCGTCCCCATGCATGTAAATCAACAGCTGTGATTGGCCGTTCTCAGGACATGTAGGAGACGTTGGTTTGTTAGCCGCCAGTCTTGCCCCCGTTTTAGCACCAACTGTACATTTAGAAATAGCCGGACGTTTAATTGTCTGGTACCACAAAACTACACGTTTTGATCTTTTAACAGGATTAACTAACGATAACAAAAAATATAGAATATCACGAGCCTAATCTTTTGACACAGTATTGCCGGTCTGTCTCCACTGTCTCTTATAGGGTCGTATTGCCAAGGGCCTAAACGCGGTATATCTATTTGAACACTGGGAAAGCGAGGCCAACTGAAACCAAAACACTGCGTGTTTGCGTGGGTGAGAGAAATAGAGCTGGATCAAGAGAGACTCACTCTGAGCACAGTGACAGTTTGTTGTAGAGTCCGTTCCAAATCGTGTGTCATTTGTGCAATAAGACCCTGCTCTGAACCCGGTCAGACCAATATGTTGATGTCAGATATGTGCCAGAGGTTTTTCTTGTGTGTTATTTAATGTCTGCCAAGAGGTTCACAGAGGGGAGTGCGTGTCATCGCCGCTGAATCCAGAACCACTTGTTTCACACCATATAACAAACCTCCCACCCGCCGCAGTGTGTGCTGATCCAGCTACAAAGCACCTTTCTTCCTGGCTGATGCACAGAGCGCTTCAGACGCTCTTCTGTGCCGACAGCCAACGGACACCAGACTGCACAGAGCTTCCTGCCCCACTGGCCCCGGCCTCAACCAGCCATGAGGATGCTGAAGCAGGATTCCTGCACATGCTGACATGGTCTCTTTATACTCGGGGATACTCATTACAGGCAAGTGTATTTTGGCCTCACCTCGAGACACCTTAACACTTATTTGTTTGTGTGACTTCCTGCAGAGCTGATAATGAGAATGAAAATGGGAAAATGTGAAGCACCTTTTTTTTGCAGATGCAGAGTTCTCCCCATATGGTCTTGTTCTATTTCCATGCTGTAAAATGTAGTTTATTTCATTTTATAAATATATTTATATATATTTTTTTTTTTCCTTTGCCACATGCTTTGTTCATGCAAGAACAGGAAGATGTACAGAAAATAGTTTGTCTTATAATCCCATGTGGAATTGGCCAAATGTTTCACATGACAAAGAAATAAAATTAATGTATTACCAATTTTCTTTTATACATTTTCAGCTTTTTACTGTGATAGTGCATGTTTCACATATTGCCAATACTGATGCAGCTATAGTCAGTGTATTTTTGTTGATACATTATATTCCAAATTACTGCTGCAATGCACCAATTTATACATCGCTAAAATGAATGTTTCATCATCTAATCATCATCGAATCGATCCCGTCAAGGTTTTTCAAAATACCATATTTACTGAAGCATTACTTAAACTGCAATACACTGGGAACTCATCACCTGATGAGCTTTGAATTTAAATGGCAAAGAAAATACGTAATGACTCCGGGGCCCCAAAGCAGGCATCCATTAACCATAATAGTGTGAATCCACATGAAGAATGTATCGGCTTATGTTGGTATCAGTCATATTTACCAAACTGCTCCCTAACGGCCATCAGGGGCATTCTGCATGCAACTGGCTGCTTCTGCAGATTACCTCCGCAAGTGTCACGCAGAATGTATTCTCGTAGCTATCCCATTTGCTCTGACAATTCCCCTTTGTTGACTTAAAGCGCAATTCTTCGAGTAAATATTTACAGTCGGTTAATAACTGGAGGATGTGATTGACGTGCACCATTTAACACTCATTTGATGCTTCCATGGTTCGTTGCAGGCTGATGAGTTTGATGTAAAAGGTCAACACTGGCAACTGTTTTTTACCACAACACTGAGTGCCTTTCATTATTTTTAAATATTTCCTCTTATGTGTAAACCTGTTGGTTGACCAACCCAACATTGAATGTTGGGTTGTTCCAATTTCAAACTAAATACAAATTATGTGTTTTGATTCGACAAAAATAACACATACTAAAATCAGTTTCTACATTATTTTACATCGAGTTTGTATTATATTATATGGTGTATATACACACACTCTGGCACGTATTGGACATTGAGCCAAGAAAGTCAAGAGTCAAGTCGAGATCATTTGTATTGCCGTCAGACAAACACTGAATCTATTTCAGAGCAAAATAAACAGATAACATTTCGAACATTTAAAAACAGTCATACATACACAAGGCCACAATACAACTGTTAAAAACTTCTAAATCAAATGCATGAACAACCTCCACCACCAGAGACGGAGGATGTGTGCAGGTTTTGGTTGGATTGAAAGTCCATCAATTATGCAGCTCTCTACCTCATGCAATCTACACATACATTCATACATAAGGTTGCTTATCACTGCCTCACATGTGGGTACAGTTATGCTGACAAACACATGGCTAACACCATCAAATCTTTGCACGCAAAATAACTCCCTTGTGGCATCACTGTGTGAATGACTGCAAGTCTGCTTACACATTGTGAGCAGTATGCAATAAGCTCTGAAGAGACAAACCTGCGTGTTACCTTGTGTGTATACAACCTGATCTCATGGGAAGGCGTATAAACAGCACAACATTTTGAGGAGATTCCACGTGTGATTTTTGGCACATCGTTACAGGGAAACAGCTGCAGTGCGGTTTAGGCAACAAAAACACAATGGTTGAGCTTATAATAAGTACTTAAACGTAACGCGTAACATAATGAGGAAACCACGACGCAAATGTAACTTAATTTGTTTACGTTGAAGTCAGTAAAGACTACATAGCGTAAAATGACACAAAAAAAAGAGAGCAAGAATGCCGTGGTTATTGCTAAATGACTTACTAATTGTTTTATATGTAATTTGGTGGGACCGGGCTGGTATTTATTATCTGAAATATCTGCATTGAAGTCATCCTGAAGTCCTTTATAGGTGTATCTTGTCTTATGAAACTACTGCATGCCACATGCAACAGTGAAAACTAGATCTAGTTAGTTCAGTTGGTGTTGGTTCTCATTTATGTCTCAAGCACTGACGGGGATAGCTGGTAGAAATGCACCTGGCATGTTCACAGCTATCATTAGAACTGAAGCACGCGACACGCCGCGTCGCCCCCTCTTTGTATACATCTTTTAATCTCACTTATGTGACAGCGATGGAATGAGTGGGAGTGTTTTCGCTTCTTGTTCAGGAATATTTTCAGGTCTTTTTTTCTAGGTTACCTGCCTGAAATGGTGTTTTTTTTTTTTTTTTAGATGAAATATTGATGCAGGCCTTTGAGAATGTGCATGACAAGTAAGTAAGAAGGTGTGAGGTGAAAGATACTATAAGGACTGATATTCTCACTGACGATCCAGGAGATAGGGTAAGGAGTGTCAACTGCACAGCAACAAGTGCTCTCACCTAAAAAAGAAACCAATTATCAATGCCTTCCGAAACGCGCTACTGACACATACAATTGATATTTTCATAAAAGCAAAGTATCACAAACCACGAGAAAGGGGCCACTTGTTGAGATTTACTACTACTACCCGCAACTTTTACCTTACTGTACACTCCCTGCTCAGCACCAGACAGCAGTTTAGTTTAACAACTAAAGAGTCATAACTCCCTCAGGAGAGACCAAAAACTATAAACAAAACTCCAAATAAATGTCCAACTTTTGCCAGTTAAAGAGGCGCATTTTCTGAACGTAAAGTAAGGTGCAAGGCAAAAAAGGGGTCGTATTCAGTCTTTTAATTAATCATAGGTGTGTTTTGGACGCAACATGAATTTGTGTCATCTCCCATTTCCTTTAAAAGACAAGGTGTGTCTGAAACTGGCACATTGCTCTTTAGTGAGTGGTTTTCTGCAGAGAAACTGTTATTGAAAAGGCTAAATGCTAACAATTATGGATTGAAGCAGTCTATTTCGATAGATAAAAACATGTGAATTAGCCGCTTCATTATCTGCAACTGTGCAGAAATACCGGGTATAAACAGAATGAATAGATGTGCAAAAGAAAGAGCTTTGCAACATTCAAATGTCAATGAATGAAGCTTCCAACTATTCCGCACAGACCTCGAAGTGTCTTGATGAGTTTTATTTTTTGCTTACTGAATAGGACACTTTGTTTACTATTTGTCGCTGTCCCCCAAAATTCTAAAAGATCATAATGAACTCAAAATTAGATATGAGAAACCTCAGTGTGTTTTTCTTAACATAAGTAAAAACATTTCCACCATAAATTCACCAGAATGCAGGCAATGAAGAGTTTGAAGCTACCTGCCACGGTTGGCACATCTTACTTTCTAAATAATGCGCCTTTGAAGAACAGGAAAATACTTTGCTATTGACTTGAGACCAGGTAATTGTTGTGCTTTATGCTGCCTCAAGATAGTAATGCACCTGAACACACCTAGTTGTAACCAGACACACCAGATAGCCAGACAAACAGTATGTCTGTATCATGGTCTGATCTGGAGGCATTAAGCCTACCAGACTATGAAATACATTATTCTTTACTTTCAAGAACCTTCCACACAAAGGGATGTTAGAAAATGACATTAATGGTGAAATCTTGAACCGTTCACTGTAGTTTTTTCTGCAAAGGTCAAACAAGACACTTTAAAAACAGACAGACTATTCTGACAGCCAATTACATTTCTGTTCATGAATGCAGCATTATCGATAAAATTCAGTGAGTTCATTAGTAAAATAAAGAACATTGGTTTGTT
This sequence comes from Anarhichas minor, assembly GCF_050575085.1. Classification (NCBI taxonomy): domain Eukaryota; kingdom Metazoa; phylum Chordata; class Actinopteri; order Perciformes; family Anarhichadidae; genus Anarhichas; species Anarhichas minor. The sequence continues at coordinate 18,698,778 of NW_027466453.1, forward strand.
TGTGTAATGTAACTGAGGTATTGAATCATTATATTGAAAACAAGCATGTCTTTTTAATTAGTAAATCCAAACCACATGTTTTCATAGCAAAGCTACCTCATGGAGATTTGCAGATTAGAAGTCAGAGATGCTCGACTAAATGATAGTCGAGCATCTCTAAGGTAGGTTAAAAAAAACTACCTCCACTTTAAAAACTCGGCACGGTATTGTTTCAATTTACATGATGTTCATATACTGCCATTAACCTAAATCAACCTGAATTTTAATACTCATTAAGGGGAACTTATTTTGCAGCAAGTGTGACTAAGGACACTGATTTTACTGTGGAGAAAGAGGAGGTAGTATACAAGTAATGATCCTTTTGTTTACTTGCAAAAAAAAAAAAGGTGTAAGAAAGCAGTAAGTGCAGACTTTGGTACCGTCAGCACAAAGAGGAATATTAGATTGCAGGTGCAAGAAGGGCGAGGAAATAAAGCAGCATTGTGGAGTAAGGTAGCGTTGTCATCAGGGGGAAGAGAAATGGCGGTAGATCAAACACATTCACAGAAGCCAGGTGTGCTAAAGCAGTGTCTCAGGAAAAGCAGGGTCAGTGGGTGAAAAGGGGAGAATGTGGAGAAGAGGAAACTCAGCTGGAGAGAGAGCCGTGTAGAAAAACTGCATTCAATTAATCATAGGTGTAGCTTTCAGTATGATGCGTTACCTTCTCCCTGAAACCCGAGCGTGCTCCTGGAGCCCGGCTATTGTGTTTAGGCATGGTTACTGTAACCGTTACTGCAGGTCTGCACTACACATTCATGACAAATTATAATATAGGCTGAGAATTGATTTCTAAATATCCTCTTGAGTCAGTTGCTTTACAAATACCATCATTCAAGTCAACTTTCAATTTATAAAACAGATTGTTATTTCCTCTTTCAGGAGTTACATACAGCAGCCAAGGTTTTAAGTGATGTGATTATAATGATGATAATAATTAGTTAGTTCTCTGCCACAAGGACCTTTTTAAGAGGACTGTTAGTATTTTTAATTCTTTTTTGGAACAATTAAGAGTGACAACTTTTTCTGACACAAGTATGTCTCCCCTGTGGCAAAGGGAAACTAAACATCACAACGAAGGTGTTTCTGCCCAACACAGTGATTGATTAGGCCTACTGCTGCTGCTGCTTGCCCTCAGGCTGATCAACAAACACTAAACTGTTGTGACAGTTTTATTCAGACCTACTGCAATCATTTTCAAAAGATGATGGATTAGATAACAAATGCAAAATCTGTTAAAAAACAGAATCATCATGACGTTAGGCAAAGGTGTTGAGCCAGATTTGACACCAGGATATCAGTTACATTGTACTGTATCTATGACTGTGCTCAACTGGACATTTCATTTGTCCAGTGTTCATCATGAAGTGTAATCATCTCCCCCGGGAGAATCACGCAGTTGGTCTGTGAACTTGAGTGGGTGAGTGTGTACCTCTGCGTCTGTCCACGGCGAATCCCGCATTCTGCTGAAGCAAACTGCATAAAGTGTTGGCTAGTTCCAGCTGCATGCTCAAGGACCTCGTGGTTGCAGTGACTCAAAACACCTTTTATTGCCTTTCTTATACTGCCATTGATTGCCTGCTGAATCGTCACTCACGACTCTTAACCGGTCGAACAGAACTACCGGTACACACTTTTGTACCTCTCCGCAGCTCATTGTATTACGTGTCTTATAAACGACTTGGAGCTGCTTGCTTGCATACGTCGCTACTTTTGTTTGAGTGTGCGAGAAGGTTGTTCCACGACACCTGATGGCAAGTTGTGTTCATTCAATCAAACAAATACAGCTGTGGTCGTTGAAGACACACCTGGCGGAGATCTGCACTCGAGTGCATGTTTCTAGTTGAATCATTTCCTCCATCACAGTTAAGCATTTGAGGTGTTTAATTTGTGAGAAATCCATTATTGTTTCCCTCAGATGGTACAAGAGACACAAAAAAGGTAGGATTATTTTTAACGATGTATAATGGGAACTACCCGAGTTTCAAAAGAGATTGTCTTGAGTTTAAATAAATCTACAGTATTTAACATCCAAATATAGTAGAACCGCTCTTACATATATTTAAGAGGAGTGCTTCAATTTAGGAGCAATTCACCCTCAAAAGCAAGTCAGGTGGAACTCATTCTGGCAAAAAGCTATCTCAGTTAATACCTTGTAAATATTGTCTCTCAAACAAGATGAAAGAAAAGCAGCTACGGCATCAGTCATGACTGCATCGCTTGTTTGAGCACACCTGCACCACCGATGTTTACGGGATATGAAGACATGTGGAGAAAACACAAGCAATCTGTCAGAGAAATATTATACTGAAATAGTTTTAGGATAAGCACATCTGCTCCTTACAAGAATTGATACACATTGTTTACCATTAATGCTTTTTCTTTTATTGTCAAGTGAGGTGAAGTGAAGATAGGAAGTCGGGGGGGGGGCAGGCTGTTTAATCCACAGTGGACCCACTTCACTGACCCCAATAAAGAGTAATAAATGCATTAAACCGATGAGGATGGGTTGTAATTCAGCTTTTTTATGACCCAAGACCGTCTAGGACTTTGAACGTTCATCCATTCTCTGGCTAACCGATGCCACCGCAGAGGAGGAAGTATGTTGGTGGTCTATACATTAAGACAAGTACCCTTTATTAGTGAAAACAACATTTTAGAAAAAGAGAAAAAGCAGTTGATACTGAATCAGAGAGACTTGGCTCGGGCTGAGACAGGAGGGGAAGATCATAGATGTTATTTATAATGTGTTTGTTAAATCTAAAATATAGAAATGATTTTAAAAAAAAGGTCCAGGAGCCGAGTATCATCAGAAAACATAGATTCACACCTCACGAAATCAACTAGAAAAGGTAAAAAAAGTCAAACAATCAGCAGAGAATATGTTAAATTATTTTGACTAATATGCTTCATCGACTCTTATTTGCACATGAGCGTAGAACAGGTTGGTGGAACTGTCTGAGAAGGTTGGCGAGTACCACTTCAGTATTTGATTTTCCCGCAGTGTCGTGAAATACATCTGTAAAGTTCTTCTATTTCTAGTGTCCATTAGGCCCGGTTTCATTGATCCTCTGTGCTTCTTTCCAACATGGAATTGAAGCAGCCATCTTGTGTGTCGGCTCACGTGAGCTGCTTCACCACCAACTGATGGGTTGTGTTTTTTTACATGTAGCCTTGACATCAATCCACCAGGTTGCATTGCGTTTACATTGCATTGGTTCTGAACCTATGTCTAGTTCTGTAACACTGGCTGCAAGACAGACCATCTTTCTCTTTGTCCCTCCTCTCTCTCACACACACACACACACACACACACACACAGGTGAAACAGTTTGTCTGATTGAAGCTGCCTGGCCGCAGTGTTTGTTGAGAGCTCGGTCTGTCATTCATGTTTTGTGTGGCCTGAGGGAGGACAGAGTTCTCCAAACTGCAGCAGCACAATAAATTTCACTGAAGGAATTAAGTTGCTGTCTAGAACTTCTTTACTTTCTATATGTTAACCCTGTCTGGGTTGACACTGATAGATACTCACTGAATGCATTTGCAATTTGAACTTTGTGGACTTTTGTTTTCTCTGTGCAGTTTTACAGAGATGTGGTTAGATACTGACAGGCAGTCATTTTAAAGTGTATATGCTGTACAAATACATTAAATTAATAAAAGGGATCAGCGCACAGACGTCTATGCAGACCACTCTATTTGATCATCTACCAATAAGAATGATGAGGGTGACTCAACAGGCGACTCAGGAAGATGTCAATCAATTAGTCTAAACACGCCCACAGAGTGTAATCAGCAACATAAGTGAAAACACCTGTGTTCAGAAGCTTGGGGTACTTCCATGTGCATGACCCAAATGAACAAGTAGGACTACCACAACATCAGTGTGTGGCAATCCAAGGTCTGATATTTGAAGTCACATTTTCTGTAAGATTTTACAACATTAGCAGTTGTGCACAAACAGCTTCGCTCGTCTCATTTGTAGCCAAGTCTGCAGACAGTTTACTTCTCTGATCTTTGCCCATTTTAAATCCCCTGCCGTAGTAGTGCCTGCATGTCCTGTGACCTGGATGACTGAATTCCCACAGATATATTCCTTTGCTTTATTTTCACAGCGTCCTCTTTTCTTTTTTTTTTTTAAGTGTCTAATGAAGATAAATCAAGCTTAACAATGCAACAAAACCTAATTCAGATATATATTTCCTTGAGTCTGCAGGGAAATTACTGCTCTTGTGACACACAGTTTAGCCCGCTGCTTTGATTTGTGAGAGCATCTTAATGTGGACATTAACATTTGAACCCGAATGATTGTGTGCAGAATGAACTCATCAGGACATTAGACACTGGGGAGACCCCTTCAACCCTCACATTACTGCTGTCATGAATGCTCCAGGAAACAATTGAGGAGGTGAAACCGATACATTTACAGCGACTCTAGTAAAAGCACTACAACAGCAAAATAAGAATGACTCCATCCTCCTGCTTTATGGCTGCAACATTGTTTTATACAAACCAAACATGTTCATATTTCCCAGGAGGTTTCCATTTATTCGTCATTATGTTTACTTGGCACAGCATTGGTTGGCAAATTCTGCACCCCTTGGATTCCTTTTGCTGCCAACTGTAAATTAAAATATGTCCTTGGACGGGATAGTTGGGATGTTTTTTTATATTATATATCAGGCCCGTATGAAAGTTAATTTCCCTGGCAGCGGCACAAGCGCTCCGAGCTCTCACCGTGCCTTATGAATACAGAGACACTCGCAGCTGCAGCAACAGCAGTATGGATGATAATGCAAAACAGATTTAGCTAAATGGATTTTGAAATCATGAAGTCTTCCTTTTAATTGCCCTACCCAGTGGTTAAACAATTGTATCACTACTGTAATAGCAGCTGCATTGACCGTGCAATATAGCTCTCGCTTCCTCAGTTAGATTCTTCTTTTGATGAATGTAAAACCTGTAGAATACATCTGAGCTGCAGCATCACTAATTGATTTTCCTCTTTTGCTGTCGATAAGTAGAGTCAAGATAAAATAAACGGATTAGTTTAGCTTCTGACTGGAAATGAGGTGAATCTTTATTTTCATAACTAATGTAGTTTTTGAATAATCCTGTCCGCGTGGTGAGGTATTCATTTCTCCAGTTGCATTTCACCTGGATTTTTTTTGCATGAACTATATAATATTGATCTTGATAAGAGACGTTCCTTTAGCCTGCAAACACAGCAAAAGCTGCATCCGACGTGTCCCCACATACGTAACGTCTTCACTGTACCTCCTTTATTTTGTACGGTATTTAAGGTATTTTGAGGTAATCGTGGAGTTAAAGTGTAGCCGATTTCTACAGAGATAGTCAAATCGAGCAGCCCCCTTGCTCACCGCAGCAGTTGTTGTTTTTAAAGCTCCAGTGGCTGCAGGGTCCGTGTGATGCAGATGCAGCCATGCAGAACTTCACTTGGCAAGACATCAGTTCATTCTCAGCTGTACTTGAGGCGTTTCCTTTGACAGATTATATTAGATTATTCACCATTAAAAACATTTAACCCTCGACTGTCGTGATAGATAAAATGCTTATTAGCCAGTACCTCTTGAATGATACGTAGCCATAGCTACTGTAGATTTTAATGAAGCTTACTATGACAAAGCGTAATAGAAATGTGTGGCATGGAATGAAAACATGTGATTTAATGTTATACAAGTTTCATGGTATTGTGAATGAAGATTAATGGCGAGCAAAACGATGCACAAGCCAATTAAGAGTTTCTTTGCCGGAGCAGCAAATGCTTTTGTTTCTTTGCCCCCCACATTCATCCCCAGAGAGGGGGAAGCGTAGCAGTGATAAGATGTATGTTAGCGCTGAATTAGTATTTGTGTATTGTTTGTTTTTTGGAGAACAATGTTTATGTCCCACTTTTCTAGTCTGATCGACCACTCAAAGCGCTTTACGACACAATCAGCATTCACCGCCTTACATGGTTCTGGGATGTTTCAAACTAATTCTTTGAAATGCATTTTAATAGTTGAATATTTTGGGAAATGTGCTAACTTGCGAGGTATTTAACACTTGAAAGGAAATAGAGTGCTGCAGGAATGAGTCCTGGATCAAATCTAGTATTTTTGCACTTCCCATTTGAAGTCAATGGATTTTTGGTTGGATCGCTGAAATAAGGTTTGTTCTTAAATTAATAGTATTATTGGTATCTGGCAGGAGCGGGTTTGGTTCTTAGCAAGAATAAAAAATTAAATTGATATTAATTGGAATATTAACAATAACGGGGCACCACCCTTGGATCAGGGACCAATAACCAAACTGTGGATAAAGTCTCCAAACATTGGTCAAAGTATTATTCCACATTCAGAGTGAAGGGTGGAATGCAGAGGTAGTCATGTAAAGTGGTTACGTCCCGCGAGACTTGACAATTGTTTGAAATAACCGTAACGGCTTATATTTCTGTTAGCTCGACAAGTAGAAGAAAATGCAGATGCACTCAAAACAGATTCTCATCTGGCGGCGGAGAAAACAGCGAATGTCGATTTGAAGAATCCGGGATCTTCCTTCTTCCGGTTAAAGTGGGCAAGTTATCCGTCTCTCCTTCAGGATCCAAGTGTGGTCGTTGTTCGACTTACGTTTTTTGTCTTTAAAAAGGCACCAACATTGTACAAAAAAAAAAGCTTAAAAGCTTTTGTTAAAACATTTTGATCGCAGTTTTAATAAAAATACATTTGTCTGCATGCTGTATACGAGCCACTGTACTTGAGCAGTGCAAAGAGAGAAATAGCTTGCAACATGAAACTGTACTGTGTATATTCCAGCAACTTTTTTGGGGATGTTGCAAGTGTTTCCCTCCTGACGGAGCTCCCTTAGAATCCATGCAATTTTCTTGTCGGTTGTCTTGTTGCCTTTTTCTGTATCCGTGGAAAAATCCCAAATTCTGCCACACTGCCAATTTAATACTTGACAGCAACTCGGTTTCAGTTTCACCGTGCTGTCTCCCCCAGGTTCCTCTTCTCTGTAATGAGTTCAGCAAGGCTCAATTCAAGTGTGATGACCCACGTCAAGACTTACCTCACAATAAGTGAACTTGGCTAACAGGTTTCAGCATCCAGATAATTAGGATAGATATAAAAGAAGTGCTCATATAGAAAGAAATCAAAGCAGGAACTCCCGTTAGAATAGTAGCTATATCTGCAGAGTGTAGCCTGCGTTTTTGGAGATGTAAGATGCATTTTATGAAGCTTAACAAGATATAACAGTGCAGGAGAGTGCATGGGCTTATGTTGTCTGCTTTTATACAGAGAATTTTTCTGCAAGGGAGGTGACTTCTTGACTTCCTGACTTCCTGACTTTAGTCTCTGGAGGCAGCACAGGCCTCAGGCTTGTCTTTGGGTTCCACTGGAGGTGGTGCTCCAGGGAGCAGGCGAGGGGAACCTCTTCCCCTGTAGATCACCAGGAGGGAAGAGAGGAGACAATGAATAACAGAGCGGTACTTTGGTGCTCGGGTATTTTTTGGTGCGGTACCAGCAGTTTAGTTATTTTGTGAACGACTTTCAGCACATGGTTGAATTATGTGTATCGTTATGTCTACTAATTTCTTATTTTTTTTTAAACAAGGTGAAGGAAATGTCAAATCAACATTAAAAAGAAGGAATGCAACCTGTTTTTTTTTATTCATGTGACTCCACATCCTGAACAGCGTTTCTTCCATCAGGAAACTCACACCTGACCTTTTCCATTAACGGTATAAGAACACTCCTTACACACCCACTGATGAAGTATCCCTCCTACTCCAACCCCTTTACCCACTGCCACTGCACAGGTATAAAACACGAACAAAGACACTGTGTGCTTGGTGCTGTTGACTTCGCTATGCACCAGTGGTTCATCAAAATCAGGCCCCTTGAAGTTCATGATAATCATCCTCACGCATTTCGACATGTAACTGATGCTATCTTGTTACACTGATGATCCGTGGCTAATCTTCAAAATGTAGCAGCAAACCCAGAGATTTAGTGGCGTAAACACCAGGCACTACATGGTATTTTTAATCTCTTGCTTCCATTCTACACTTTCTGCTTTAAATTGTTTGAGATTAAAATTGTACTCTTAGAGCATTACTGCCACAATCCAGCAGTGGTGTTAACATATTCGCTTTTTCTAACTCGACAGATGGGCGGAGAAAATTGGGGAACCTTGAAGAGCTTTGACTATGTCGGTTTGCCACGAGGAGAAACCCGCACGGAGTGAAACAGATCCTAACATTTCTTCGTCAAGACTACATGTTTGCATTCTCACTTAGTAAAATTAGGGCTTCACTAAAAATCTGCTTGCAGGTGCGACATGATGCAACTGAGGTTGTTCTTATGCAGATCAGTGCAACCTTGGAGCTCATTTTTGTGAAATTGGACACCATTTGCAATACAAGGTGATGTTTTTAGAAACATGTCACCATGTCAGGAGATTACCAAAGCAAAGTCCACCAGTCCTGCAACGAATTACAATTTTTATTGCCAGAAAATGTGGTGACTTAATTTATGAGATATCCTGGTTTAATCAAAAGTGACAATAGTTTGAAGGAGTGTGACTGTAGCTCAGCATGTCGTCTCTCAGTCGTAGAGTTGATGGTTTGATGCCTGGCTCCTTTTTGTCGACATGATCAAAGTGTTCTTCAAATCCTCTGTATTTATAAATGTCTAATAGTGTTTTACATACTGCTAAAAGCTGAAGGTATAACATTCCCAATAATACGGAAAGAAGAAAGCCATTTATCTTTATGTACGTCTGAAAATGTCTCTAAGCAAATGGTGCTTCTGGTGGTATAATCGTTACATTATTTCTCAGCGAAAAGGACAGATGGCATCTTATGAAGAAATATCTCAAATGTTCTGGTCACACATTGTTTTTTTTCCTAATAAAACATAAGAGTACAGTCATAAGGGCCAAATATACTGTATATAATGACTCACAACCTGTCTGTCTATATTGTTTAAGGTTTCTTTCTATTTATCTTCAGCTCTCCCACTTACGATCGGTGTGATACCGAAGGCCAACAAAGAACAACTATCCTCCGTATTGGAGGCAGGCAGAGCTGAACTGGAAACCATGGCAACACAGCGCTTGCCTCTCCAATCCCTCGGCCCTGCCAGAGAGGAGACAAATACCTGCGCAAGCCCCGGCCTATTCAACACCTGCATAAAAGAAAACCTTCCCAATCCGCATTGGTATGAAAATACACCAGGGAGGACCAGTTTTGATGGACTGTTTTCCGACAGTATCGCTGTATCACACACACACACACACACACACACACACACACACACACACACACACACACACACACACACACACACACACACACACACACACACACACACACACACACACACACACACACACACACACACAGAGAGAGAGAGAGGTTCGGCTGTTGTTTGCATCCACTGTCTGTTCAATTCTTCTCATAAAGCACTCAGTGTGGAGACAGATTTATTTTTCCTCCAATCAAATGTAATAAGTTAGCATTTACATTAGTGACTCACACATGTTCACTCTTATTTGTTTATGTTAATTTAACCAAGCTGTTAACGCAATAATCTGATTTACATTCCACTGATTGAGTATGTGTATTTAATTATATTTTCCCTCCATGCGTAACATAATTGCATGTAAAAAATAAAATAAAATTGTCTTCTGGTTATTTTAAGGTTTTATGTGCTACATGTATATTTTGATTTTCTTGCATTTTCTTTATGTTGGATTTGACCTTTTATTTACACAAGATGGCATACAATAAACACCTAGTGTAGTAAAGCTTCTGCTGTTTGATTAAAGTGTACCTCTTTGTGTAACTTCACACAAAGACACCGTGTGTGGAGTGAGGTGAATGCTGCATCAACAAAGTTAGAAAAGTGTTAGCAGGAAGCTATGGTCACAAGTTGTCACAATTCATTTTAAAAAGGGTTTATTTTTGGGCGCAGTCTACAGCCTTATATAACACTTAAGTGATACTGTGCATGGAATATGAACTAGACCAATAATAGTAATATTAAATGGGTTCAATTGGCCAGGAAGCTGATCATTTGAGTGTTTTATTCAGTCACTTTCATATTGTGCTGTGACCAATGAAACTCAAGGCTGCTTCTTGATTCTTGTGTGAAGTTGATGTCCTTGATCTTTTTCTTCAAAGTCCATTATTCAAGATGCACGGTGGACTGTGTAATTACATCTGTGATAAATAATTACTGCAAGATGGTGTGAGATCATCTTACATGACCCTTACAGTGTCACAGTGACCCCCTGTGTCACCGCACCATGCAGACATGGAAGACGGGCGTCACAACAAGAGGATTTTGGAAAAGGAATTTGGAGTGGGACCATAATTTGAATTTAAAATACTGTAGCTAGATAAAACACCTGTTTGAGGTAGAAGTAAGTTGTTGTGTCCGGTGTTTGTATTCTGTCCTGTGCGGGCTACTGCTTTCACATGAGTGAAACAGCCCTTTATCCTTAAAATTGAACTTGCCCACTGATGATGTTAAAGTTTTTTTATATTCAGAGCATTATAGCAGCAAACAATTTGCTATGTGAAGATATAGTAATGAAGAGAGAATGCCGGCTGAAGCGTGATTCATGTTTGATGCATCCATAAGGGGCGCAAATGTCCGACCAAAGTGACGTCGCACCATCAGACACAGCTCGGGGGTTTCCGTGTGGTAGGTTTTCGCCTGTCCGTGCAAATCCAACATCTTCTAACTGCGCAGATGGGCGGAGAAAATTGAGAACTTTGAGAATAACTGCGAGGAATATAAAAGATCCAAATGTTTCCTCGTCGAGATTCCATGTCAGTGCGACATGAGCTGACATTTGTATCACCGAAGCTTCAGCCGTCGCCGTGTTAAGCTGTGTAGAGGCAACAGCTCTGAATTTTGTATCGAGCACCTTTTTTAAAGAGCACATCAAACCAAACTTAATTTTGTTAACTACTGCTGGAGAGCATAAGAAGACAAAGACAACACACTGCAACCAGCTTTCCCCTCCTACCTTCCTCTTACAGTCACTGCTCTCTCAGCCTCCACAAGAAGACAGCCAGAGCCTTCAGTGTCTGTAGTTCGGGCCAGCCTCCACAGCGTTCACCATCTGCTGACAGACTTGGCGAGTCACCTGTAACATCTGCTGCTAGACCTCTTTATGGGTGACCCTCAGCTAAAAAGGGTGTCACCTCTGCTTGGCCCCTGTTGTGTGGAACCTTCCTGAACATGCACAGGTAACTCAGCGGTCGAGTCACCTCGACCTGCCTCAGTCTGTCTGACCCTCTCACTCTACCAAAGCTGTCATAACTTTACCCTCACTTCCCCACTCTTCTGTCAAGAGTAACACAGAACTAAGATATAGGAAGTAAAAGACACTACATTTGCACAGCGTGTTCAGACAGACTGTGTTCAGGACATTGATCATTTACAGTGTTTTCACTCCAATCTTGGCGCTAGCAAAGTCAGACATGCGTGACGAATTAGATAGAAACACAGGGAACATATTCTGATTGTGGGCATAGCATGCCAAGAAAGGCCTGAAACCTAAATGAATGGAGCTCGGTGTGTTTTTTATTTTTGTCTCGATCTCGGCAGCAGCGACGGCAGGCAGAGGCACAACAGCTTTTTGTTTGCCAGCGTGGTCACAAGGTGGTTTACAATGGAAGCACATCCACCACTAATGGAATGAATAAAATGATTTATTTATTGTGTGCTTCCAGGATATTTGATATGCTTGGCTACGTTTAGCCCGTAGCCTCATCGTAATGAAACAGCAAGCAGTCAGAGTTGCAGAAGAGGCATCTTACTGGAAGAGGAGAGACAACTGTGCCCGAGGCTCTGTTAAATGATGCTCCTCGTCCACAGTCACACCCTCATTGCTCTTCATGTCAATACAATTCTCAGCGACAGATGGGTGAGATACATCAAAAACATACCTGATTACAATCACGCTATGAACAAATGTCTCCAAATAACTAACAATGTTTTCTAACTCAGTCATTCATAGATTTCATGATAGCCTATTCATATTCACTCATTAGATTCTAGTGCCACTTTAGCTAAAAATGCTTGGGTCCAGTTAATTCAATGACCTGTGAAACTCCTGGCGGATGATATAGTTCTTAAACAACGGTCAGCTATATTCAAGGATTACATAAATCATCTCGTGTGTGATATAGTGAATACTAATTCATTTCTCAGAATATGAAAAATACAAACTTATTAAAAGAAAGCTGACCCAGAATCCCCCAAAGTCGTCTTTCCTGCTTTCTGGTGATTTACTGTTGGACAGAATTGCTTCCAAAACACTTCTGGACGTTCGTTTTTATCACTCTTGTTCCCTTGACTCTCCTCAATCTTAGATGCTATTGACCATTTTGAAACAGAAAACGGAAGAGGCTGTAGGGGAAATTATTCTGCTTTCAACTGTTCTCTCTTTTCTGCTGGCTTAAATTAGCCAACAGTGTGCCTCAGGGATCCATCACTGCCCTTATCTCTGTGTGCTCTAATTGGCGAAATAATTCTCAAACACCCATCAGTATCTAACCATAAAATCTAGTGACGAAAAAAGATCGTATCTCTTTGAAAACAGTAAGGAAGTGACTTTAAAACAATTCACAATACAGTTAAACACCTTCCTGTCAACACACTGACTACCTGTGAGAGACTGGAGTATGCGCGTTAAAGCAGCTTGCAGAATGTTACACACTTTCACACATGGCACCTGCTCAGCACTGCAGCGTCAAGGTTTCTAACAAAGAAACATTTTTGAACATCGGTGACCTTGTATTGGATTCAGTGCCACAGGGAAAGCAGTCTGGTCTAAGGTCAAAGCCGAGAACTATCATCGGCCTTTGCCACCAAGACACGTTTCAAATGATCTGCCTGTCAACCTCAGGCTGTCACACATGTGTTTTATTGTCTGGTTATACGTGCCTTACACTGGAGACTCCTCACGCCATGAATCTCAACTTCTAAGACTAGACTGAGTCAAGTTACTCTTATCTCAAACATAAATTAGAAGTACATGACACTGTCCATTTTCAGGAACAATTGAAATCAATAAGGTATTTGATATATAGAGCATCGTGTTATTTCAGGCAGAGCTCTGGCATCATATTCATATACATGTATACAGGAAGGGCTTTATGACCTGACCTTGCACATTCTGCTGATACTCATGCATTTCATGCAGCTGCATCGAGGAGATATAAAACAAGTTTGTGTCCAACGAGTACACTCCTTTTGGTGGAAATGGTTTGTGTTGCGTTTCTTGCAGCTGATGGTCTTATTTCCGTTTGAATGGTGTTTCTTACTGTAGTGCGGCTTAGAGACGGGGTTTAGCTTATGGTCAGTCAAGCAAATGTTTTGGCATCAATCAAACTTTATTTGTAAAGCACCTTTCTTCCAGATGTGTGCAGTTCAAAGTGCTTAACAGATGACAAACAAGTGTGGATCGTGAAATAAAGACAAAAGGCAGTTTGACAAATGTGAAATAGAACTAAATAGTATAGAAGAAAACCACGTGAAATAACATTTTGTATTTTAAATGATTAATTGTTGGTATTTGACATATTTAACCATAGAAAACTGGCTTCTTTCTGGTAGTAGTGGTGGGAACCGCACTCTGAGCTGTAATAAAATGAGTCTTTACTGTTTGCATACTACAGTGCTCTCCTAATAACACTGGGCACAGCTCTACCTGCCTGTCCTCGGGGATCCACCTGGCACTGCCTCATCAATAACTTGGCTTACAGGCAGAGTCTGTTCACTGACTACACAACACAACGGAAACAAATTCAATTCTTAATGAGCGCAACCCATCACTAATGACTGTGCAAAGTCAAACACTTACATCAGCAAATTATTCCTCGACAGAAGAGCACCAATGTTTAATGCACATTATAGCAAATGGCTGACTTTTGTTTCCGGGTTTCTCCACTGGCGTCGCCTATATTCAGACTTTACCCTCAACTTTAACCACAGGTTTACTGTGACCGTAGTAAAGTTTCATAGTTTGACACGCTGGGCTACCCAGAACGTTAGGAGGTGACGCCAAGGCAACGACAGTATGTGACGTGCTTGTGTTGCTTCAGCATAGATTAAAAAGCAATGAATATTAATTTGACTATTTTTCATCAGGCAATGATTACTAGCAAACTTTAAGGCAGGGCTGGCCATCCTCTGTCAGTGTTGCAAACTTGGAGACCGTCTCTCTAGTGACAGCAACTGTTAGCGCTAGTGCTGCTAGCTACTTTCATTGAAAAAGAGTTTGAAACACTTGCTTTTTTCCGTTGGATAATTTTCAGTCTTGCTGGTTTCTCAAGATTACCGATCTTGCCTTTAAGCGATACGCAATGAAAGGGTTATATTTACAGTCATTTTACGACAGCTTCTTTAAGTGGCTTATTTTTTATAAAATGATTACCACATATCTGGCAAGGTTTCATGTCATCACCCCCAGACATATATAACGAGAGGAGAAAGACAAACTAAATCATGGTGCAGTTACATTCTAACCACAGATTTGTATCATCCATTGTAAACTTATGCTCACTTTCCCTAAACCATTTTCACTTGCCAGGGATATCCTTTATGTTACAGTGTAACCTGGTTACCTGCTGAGCAACAAAGCAATAATATATATCGCTAGACACTGACACATATAGCTATAGAAAAGTGAGAATAGGCTACAAGAACATGCGAGTTAAAATGACATTGTTCACTTGGATGGAGATATAAGACCCGTGGATTTGGCGGCAGCAACGACAGGTATTGTCTTTGGAGGCTCTTTGTTTCTTTCACTAGCATATTTTTATCTTTTTGTAACATGTAACATGTTAATTGGTAAGCTTCAGAGGTGCTGGTAGATAGTTTGTCACATTTGAATAGAGCAAGACTTTGCGTTTCTCATTTCCAGTCTTTATGCCGAGCTAAGCTAACCGACTGCTACCTTCACAATCATATGTACTATACAGATGTGGTAATGATCTTCTCATCTAACTCTGCTAAAGAGCAAATAATCTTATATCCCAAAATGTCAAAACTATTCCTTCTAGCCAAAGATGACAACGCCTCAGTCTAAATTGTCCGTGATTTAGGGTTACTTATACTATAGTAGAGAGGACGGTGGTTTTTGATGCATGGTCTTTATACAGATGTTCCTTGTACCATAATGTTTTCCTTCCAAACTGAACATTACAGGTGTCACCCGCCCTGTGTGAGAGCACACAGACTTGAAAGGAATCTCTAAAGAGAAATGGTGGCAGCCTTGAAATGAGGCATAATCAGTTGTTGATGTGAGTGTAGCGCTTGTGATTCCTCTGTTCATTAGAATAAACTGAATATACAGCAACTTGACACAAACAGAAGTCTTAGAGCCTGGCATAATTAATCACTCTACGACACGATCTACGTCTGATGAGCTATCCAGACTGTAAACAGTTACCAGAAAATGCTTTTGAGAGCTAAACTCTGAACATGCACTCTACATGTGGAATAGCAAAGACAAAGAGCAGTAAGAGCGAGGCTTTTCACCAACACCGTCATGATGAATAAATTAAGTGGAGAGAAGGGAAAAAGTCAAAGCATCTCTCTGGTACTCTGCGGAACTAGCATGTTTAAAATCAAACGTCAAGCATCTTTGATGAAAAATATTACTCTGTTGTGGCTACAGTTTGAAAGGAAATCTTAATGAATGTATTTATTACATATTATGGGTTCGCAAAAAGAAAACCAGTAGTTCAGAAAGTACTATTGCAGAATGTTTATTTGTTGTGCTTTAAATTGCCGTTGCTGAACGGTGCTGAAGATGGTTAAAAATTATATTTGACCTCTCCGTCTTTGTTTTGAAGACATGTAACGGTTGTTCGTCTGCTGGCCTGATGAGCTGGTGCGATAGATGTATTCATGTGTTGTGTAACGACACTGTACAAGTGTTTCCTGCAGGATGGTGTCCTGGCATGTTGCATTCTTCAGGGGACACTAATCAAGCCTCCATTGTAAGCTCGTCAGTCATCGCTGTGTTTTGGCAAACTGCTCTGCAGTCACAGTTGGATGCTGGCAAAACTAGTTAAGCGGTGTCAAAATAATGATAGGACACTGCAACATGTTAGTCTCATTATGAAGTTTGTTTTGCTCTTTCATGAATCCAAAAATGGAAAACTGAATTTAATATTCAAAGAAAATATTTCTTCTGAGATTTACATACAGGGGATTAAATACACGGAAATGTCATAATGCAGGAGTTTCAACATTTTTGCGAATGCTGAACTGTGGTGACTATTCCATTTTCATTCATGGCTCTCTGTGATGTAGAAACTGATTTATTTTTGATTAAATTGCATCTGAAAACGGTTACAATGACAAAGGTAGCTGAATAATGAAAAGCAAATAATTAAAGCAAACTTGTTTTTCTTTTCCTCCACAATTGTATTACACAACGTTGATAACAGCTCCACCCCTCATTCTACCAACTGGGTCGCCGCAAACCCCAGCGGTATACTTTGTTATCTCTCAGTGCTTTATTCTATCACTTCAATTTTTGATGTCATTGTTTTCTGCTGTAAGTGCTTTTTAAAATCCCAATGTATTGAGGTCCCTAATTGCAGCCTATGCAGTTTTCATAGATGGACTAGGATATTAAATGTGGACCCAGGGCAAATATTAGTTCTATCACACGCAGCCATTTTAAAAAAGGAGACAGATTTCTTCATTTGCTTTGTCCATTTTTATTTGACATATGTTAATTAACCAACTTGCCTAAAACAACCTGATTTGTCTTCAGATGACATGAATTATTTAACTAATAATGTTTTGAGAAGAATAAGGTAACATTTTGCAACGAGTGTCGATTCTTATGGTCTTTGTATGTTAAATATGTTGGTATGAAGAGGGTTAAGCTAACATGACACAGAGAATGGCAGCTATGTTACAAGTAAACAACATGGACTGCATGAAATGAAATAGGTCCTGATTTCTACAGTGTCCCAGACCGCATGGGCAGGATGGATTAAGAGCACAGGAGTCTGACTGACATCCAGCAGACATCTATAATATTTGATGCCTCCAATTCATATAGGCGAAGTTTCACTTGTATGTATACTGTGTCAAGACTAGATTGAATAAGTAACATTACTTACCGGTGGCAGAGAACCATCCAAAGAGACTCTGTACACAAGTGAATCGCTGACTGTCTAACATCTATTTTAAGGGCTTTTTTTCGTTTCAGAAAAAACAAAACAAAGCGAAGCATTCTCCATCCAGAGCCATCAATCTGTCATCTCTATGAAACCTGAATTACTACTAAGTGGCAGCTGTCATCACTGACACGCTACCCACACACGATCCTACACTTCCACTACACTGATGGGCAAATGATCGCAAACACACAGAAACACTGATAGCTGTCATACCTTACAGGTAATTACCAGCTTTTCCTTCTCCAACACATTTTTATAAGACAAGAAGCAGAAAACTCCTGTGTCAAAAGTTGTTAGTTACACATTTGGAAAACAAAGCACTCTCCCAAAAAGTGTGTGACTTGCCATTGTGTGCTTTCAAACAAAGAAGGTTAGTTCTATAAGCACAGGGGAAGCCCTCCACCAAAGAGGCCCTGTAAGAGGGTATAGGATGTCAGACAGCGGTGTGTGCTGCCTTATATACCGAGGGTCTACATGTATTCGGTCAATGCAAATTGTCAGTGGGCGAATGCATGCTCATGATTGGAGGAGTGTGTACTCGGAGTGAAGTAAAGTTTTTAAATGAGTAGCTAATTAGGGTGCAGTAGTTGGAATAACTTGCAGTCCCATTGATTTTTTCTGTGGGGATGGGAGTTTCTCAGCTGGAGTCAAATACACTGTCGATGTACCATTTTGAAAACCATACAGCTGTTGGCCCGGGGGCAACGGCCCAGTCGGCCCGATTCAATTTCTGTGCTTGAAAATGGGCAAGTGATACTCCAAGTATCCAATTTATACACCTGTGTGAAGCCTAGAGAGCCTGTGTGCTTATAAATCACAGGGTGCATATAATTATGTACTTTGTGCTGAAAGGGATGCTCCCTCTTGGGGTATTGAACACTTTACTGCACCACGACTCCTCTCTAACTCGCCTTGTCATAGCTCTCTCCACTGCAGTTTTCAAGCCCCTGACATGCAACTCAAAATGGCATCAGTGGGACACCCATTTTTGGTAACTGACAGGAAATCCTCTTCGCACAGAGGATGAATTCATATCAAACTTTACTGTCTTCTAAACAGCAGATAGGGAGCGATCCATTCATAGAAAGCCAAGGTGGTTCTGCCAAATGGTTGTGTTCCAACCACCTCCATCCTCAAGAACAATTTCAGTAACAATGGGGACACAATGTTTTGACGTCACATTCTTAGACTTCTAAATTGGAATAAAAAAATAAATAAAAAAAAATCTACTTCTCACAATTATTTTCCCTCCTGGGGCTGAGAGATTACGCAGTCGCTAAGTGTTGCATAAATGCAATCAACAGAAAGTGTTGAATTCCCACACCCACGCATGAATATACAAAGATACTATACATCTACACACAAACACATATTTTTAGTCATTCCCCGTTGAATCCTCACTTCCAACAGCGCTTTCAACTCTGAGAGTCGGTGAGTGGGAATAAGTGTTTCTTGGATGGATCCCACATTGACACAATAGAGAGCAGATAAAGTAGAATTAGCAGGGTACATAGAGTGGAGAGCCAATTGTGGAACTGTCACTAAGGCATAGAAATTGTATGGAGGTACTGTTAACTGGGAAAAACAACCAGTCTGATTATCAGGCTAGATGTGTTGGAAGTTGAAAACAGTTCAAGATCATCTCAGTCAATTTAAAAGTCCAAAGTTGACTATAAGTAAAAAAATCCATAAAGTGTTCAGAAAAATATGGAAACATCTACAGTTCCATGACAACCAAGCAAACTCAAGATCATTTGATTGGATTGAAGGCTTCCAGACCAGCCTCTAAATGGACCTTACATGTGAGATTGTTCCATCATGTGAATGATTCAATAGATCACACACATGCAGTACATAGTGCATTACACATGCAGTGAAATTCAAGTCAACAAGCCCAATCTTGACTGATCATGGGAACAGGGACATGGAATAAAAATTGCCCATTTCCTCACGCAATTCCTGCCGTATGTTAAAAAAGATTAAAGTAAAACTATATTCACAAAATATTTGTTATAGAAGTGCAAAAAATGTGTTCATTATACTGGAAAATGACCATTGAATTTAGCATTTATGATAAATGTTACACTTGGCTAACATGAGCAGAGGGGGAATATTAAGAGTATTCAAGCCACTCTGCTGCCTTCGCGTCTCTCTTAAAGATGGTTATCTACTGTAAATCAATAAGCCTATACACTCACTATTGGCATGACTGGGAGCTGACTCAGCCTAATTACCTTCTGGTCCGACCTTTAAATCACACGAATGAGAACAAATAAATAATGACCGGTTAAAGTACCGCTGTCTTAGCACTTTCGTCAAAATCGGCATGCACAAATGAATTGGAAATTTATGGAAATGCAACAAGCGTGTGGGGAGCATCGTGCATTTTGGGTGACAAATTGAAAGCAGAGGAACACCCGAGAACTGTCTGCTTGAGTGCCAAGTAAGACAGTTAATCTCTACACTATCCGGGGCCACTTAATTCCCACTGAAATGAGGCACACATTCCCCTCTCCTTCCTATTCCCCATGTTCGTCTTCCCTTATCACTGCAATTTGGTGGTCTCTGACAATGGGAAGTTTGACAGTGCTATTGAAACTAACTATTCCACAGTGGGCTAATAAACCTCCAGGTTTCACACGAGGGGAATATAATGACTGATAGTATTCCAATACCGGCACCCCAGGAACATCGTTTCTTATATATTAATGCCATAATTAATTTTAGAAACCTTTTTAAAAAGGAAAGATATAGCCCTCTCAATTTTAATCCAAGTAAGATCTAAAAAGTGCTATATTCGATCATTAATATACAAATCTGTAGCATTAAAATCTAGACTGGAAACAAACCTCGCTCTGTCTAACAGTAACAAAATGCACTTCTCTAAAGCTCACTTACAATTTATTGTTATTCGTTTCTGCACACACAAAAAAAGTGTAAAACCACATTTTGCTGCTTTGAAGACTGGTTAGCCGAACCAGAGCAAGTCGGGTAGCTCGGTTAGGCTGCTACCAGCTGCTGTGATTAAAAGCTAGTTGGCAGCAGTCAGTTAGTTTCAGTGATTAGTAAGACACAACCGTAGCCAGCCTGACAGTACGATACTTGAGTTAACCAGAGTTTAAAATTAGTTTTGTGTAGTTAACTTCCACCTGAACCTCAGGCTCTTCACATCTTCTGCTTGAGTAAAACAGTTGACAACTTGATCGAGTTGTATCAAAGCAAAAGGAGCTTGAAGATTTTTTTAACTCTGAAGACTTCATTGATTTTTTTCTTTTTTTTTCATATTCTGGGAAATGATTTACAACGCAGCTTGTCACGGATCCAGACAGGTTACACTAAATGCACAACTTTGCAGACAGCTTGAGTTTTATTTGACATGGTAATGATCTGCAAATACACATCCAGATTGATCACAGGCTGATCACATTTTGTCGATTGGTCACTTTCAAATCGATAAACGGAGATCACTTTTTCAAAGTCAGGGAGCTAAAGTTGTCAAAGCGTAGCTGTAACAAATCTGATGTTTGACAGCTTTATCAAGTGATCCTGGGATGCTTGTTTGGACATAGCATGCTCTGATTTAAGGCTGCTGCTACACTAAACACTGATCTGTGTGCTGGACATGAACGCTAACAAAGGCCAATCAAAGGCTCGTGTACTGTGGAGAAAATCTGCTCGGATATTAGACTCGGAGAACTAACAAGGTTTTGGACTTTAACAATCCAGCAGGCTTCTCCATTAAGCAGTCTGAGTTGAAGAAAGAAAGTTGAATATGAAATACATGGTTGACTCAATTGCATTTTTCCATACAGTCTGTCACATAATAGGTTTCTCTATTTTGGTTGAAGGTTATAAGAAGATTTTTACGAGTATTCAGAAGACCAGTAAGCACCTGCCTTTGGAAAACCTTGAATTAGGAGGCGAGATAACATGCCATTAACATCGTGTGCCTCGACACATTGTATAAAATAATTGCCGGTTTCCATTTTTGTTTCTGCACCCTCGTTAAACTGTTCTCCGCTAAGGTCAGACGTTTCACTGAATCTAAAATGTAATTCAACACACGTACAGTAGTCCACTGTATCTAGAAGTCGAATGCTACATGAAGTTTTAACAGTAGTGGAATACTGATATGCTTAACAATATCGGTCCGATAGTGATTGAAATAGCTGGGCCGAAATAGTATCCGATACCATTAAGCAACACTTCAGTACATTTATGTATGTATTTATTAGTTAGTTTGGTTTACAGAGTTAGAAAAGCATTGTTAAAGTCCGGCCTGATGTTGCCTTATACATAAATTCATGCTCAGTCACTCCCACACTGGCATCGGATCGGTACTCTGTCTGCATCAATACCCAAAGCCCAGGGATCGGGACTAGGAAAAGTCAGATTGCTACATCTGTAGTACAATATATAATCCTTGTGATTGACATATGTACTGTATCATTCACAGGAAACATTTTTCTGCAGAATGAGTACTTTTAGTACGTGTTGATCGTAGGACATTTACTTGTAAGGGTGTTTTCAAAATAGTTCTATAAAAAAAAGGAAATGATTGGTTCTTCTTCTGGTCACTCTGCAATGTGCAAAATTATCAGCATTACATTTACAATTGACTTAAGAAGCTACTCTGGCGTTTGTGAATACGGTGCCAATTATTTACAACTACATTTAAGAACCAGCCCTGAGTTACAGCTAGTTGCTCCCAGAGAGCTGAGGACTGCGTTTGCAGACTGTCACGCTGCAGTGACAAAATGAGCCGGGGTTCTCATCTGCCCTCTGGGTCATTAATAGCTCCCGAGGAAATGTTTCTGCCTAGTTCTCATTTATCCATTAATCCTATTTAATTAATTTTCTTTCATTTACCTTGGTTAGAACAAATCAATACCACAGGTTTCACTTAATTTGACAAATGTTCTTTTGCTTTATCCCTCGATGCTCTGTGTGTGTGTGTGGGGGGGGGGGGGGTGCGCACAGTATAAGTGATGTGGAGATTAGTCTGAAGTGACTAAATTGAGTCATCTGAGAATTCCAACCAAGGTATGAGTTATGTTTGAGACTGAAGTAAATATTGACTAAATACAGAGTCAATCTAATCTCAACACTGGCAGTGGAAACTCTTTTGTAAGTGTTGTGGAGGTGGTGTCTGACACATTGTTCTCCCCAGTACATATTGTTTTGCACCACAGAGGGCCCTGATCCTTTGAGCTCTTTATCTCCACCCCAACATTTATACGCTTTTTTTCTGGAGCTCAAGTCGGTCCCAAAGGTTGCAATTAGAAAAGTGTGGTGCGTCTGAGTGTATTCACTAGTAGAGAGTGATCTCCTGAGTGTTGTAGAAGGGTACTGCTCTGTCTCTAACTCGGGCTAATTGGGTTTCTTTCAGCTTCAGCCAACAGTACATTGAATAAAAAGGAAGTCTTTCATTGTGAGCAGCAGATCTTAGCAGAGTGTACATTTTCATGAGTTTCTTAAAAAGCATACCACAGCATTGCAGGTTGTTTGAGTTTTAAAATTAATTTACATTTTTTAGTATGTAGTGGCATGGATTCCCCAGATTTCAGCTGATTGAGAAGAAGCCTGACAACCAAGAGGAGAAATGCACCAAGCTGCTCTCAATTCTTAATTAAAAATTAATTAAAAATTCCAGTGTGATGTTGAGTCTAAAAGTCGACATTTATTGTAAAGGATTTATGTAACGATTTACAAAATTGAAATGAAACAGAATATTCCGGTTTAATTCATATTTTATTGGACTTTAGCCTTTCAAAAAAAACAAAAGAAATTATTAAACATTAAATCAAGATATATTAAGAGTTAATCTTACTTAATACTTCAGATTAATTACGTTTTCAAAAGTTAAATGATCTTGTGTTAAATTGGGCCCATAAAAAATAATATTCACAGATGAAAGCTGAGGAAAAAGATAAATCCATGGAAGTGTCTTTAGACTGCATAAAGCTGCTGAATAGCCCGTTAATTATCAGGCCTCGTCGTTCTGCCGATGGCAGTGAAAGTGGAATATGAATACGACATTGGTTCAGTTATGGTACAGGGCAACTTCATCAACAGCACCCGTTCATTTCTGATGATAGAGTAGCAAATCAACTGTCCCAAATGGCCTCCGTTTCCCCTCGCCTCCTCCTCTTCCCTCCTCTTCTTCGTCCCTCTATCATCATACATCCTGTTGAGGAAGTGGTGAGGGAGGAGAGGAGCGAACCTATGTGGTACTCTGAGAAGCAATAAGGACAACTATTGTGCAACAGGTGTGACCTTTTGTGCTGCAGTTTCAACATGAACGCAAGCAACACTACCACTAAATGACACGTGTGCTCAAAAGAAACTATGCTTTTAAAGTTATGATTCAGGGGGAGAAAGTGTTAACAGTGTTTTGAGGAAGCTTTCTGGCTATTTATGGCTTCGCGGGTTTTCTATCCCTCGGGAGCTCACTGATGTTAGGAATAAACAGAATTAAATGTTTTTTTTATTTCTTTTGAATTAGCCCAAATGAGATGAAAAGTGTTTGCCTCAATTTGCAGTGAAGTGGAACTACTGGTGACATTAAGGGTGTGATGGAGGAAGTACAAATCTTCCACTTAATTAAAAGTAGACATTACATCTAGTGGGATTCTGCTCTCACAGTAAATGTCCTCCAAGGGGTTACGCCTGCCTTCACTAAAAGCTGCTGCAATGGGAAACAGTAGTTCAGACTTTCACAACTTCATGTTCACTTTAAATTGAACCATATATAGCTCCAGTCTACTGTTTTCTACTCGTTGTCTTTGGTGTAACAAAACTGTGAGTTACAGTTTTATTAGTTTACATGTTCACAAACAGTGCCTTATTCTAGAGTCTAGTAAAAGCAACACTACTATTGTTTTTTTTTTGCATTCATCTGTTTTGATCTCCGACCATCCAACGTGATCTCACAGAAACCCGTGAAGTGACCACCATGGCACCATGAAAACAATTACGAGTCAGCTACACGGGAACAATGTAACATTGTTAAGTTTCGGCAA
Organism: Anarhichas minor; assembly: GCF_050575085.1. Taxonomy (NCBI): domain Eukaryota; kingdom Metazoa; phylum Chordata; class Actinopteri; order Perciformes; family Anarhichadidae; genus Anarhichas; species Anarhichas minor. Next base: position 18,723,066 of record NW_027466453.1, read on the forward strand.
CAAAACCACTTAGGTTTTGAAAGAAATGTCACAAACTTTACCTCACATTAACTCAACACTTTCCGACATGAACCCCATTCTCGAATACCGGTGTGGTGGTTGGAACTCCTGCGTTTGCTTGATCCTTCTCACCTCCCGGCTGCCCTGTGCGTCTTTTTCACCGTCTAATACTACACTGACCGTTGCAGAGTCACAAAGGATCATTTTGTGTCCACCATGAAAAAGAATCTACAAACGTAATTGTTTTTGACAGACCCACAGGGAAAAGTGCCAAATAGTTCAGCCCTGCTAGCTGGTTGCTTACTTTGACTGCCATTGGCTGCTGGACACCTAGTGTACAGTTTGTTCATTAGAGCTTTTTGTTCTATAAACAACTGCCTGCTGCTGCTGCGGTTTATGACAACCGTGAGACTGAATTAAATCAGTAAAGTTGCCGGCCATGAAACCAAAGCTAAAATATGCTAAAACATACTGTAGAGCTGAGGAGAAACTACGTAGTTCTACTACTTGTATAGCAACACACTACATGTCATTTAACTAAAAAATAACACATATAGGCTTTAAGCACAAGTGCAGCACAGTTTTGTACTTCTTGCTTGGAGGTGAGGACTGAGGAAATGTGTAATCACAACACAAGGACATGATGAGCAGCTTGTTAACACGCATTGAATGCTAATAGCGTAACATCTCAGGTGGTTTCATACAGTATATTGTTACCATTTATGAGCACTGGTGGGTTTGGTGGTGTTAAAGTGCAATTACATTTTACTAATTTTCATTTCACGCCCAGGTTAGCGTCTGTGGAGATCTGCTGGTTTTGCCAAAAAAAAAAGGTTTGCGACTGCTAAATGAGAATCCTGCCGTAAGAGAGAAGTTTCCGTACGGGAACCTACAGCTTTCCACACATCGGAACAGAAGTTGAGAAACAATGGATAGCAGAGCAGCGCCAGAGACTTCCCATGGTGCAATAAAACCACATGAGCAGAACTGAACACTGACAATAAAAAACACAATCGATGGAGAGCTTCACGTGTCCTATCCCATTGACAGATTACATGGATCGCAGCAAAACTGTGGCTCATTCAACAGAGGGAGTGTCTCTCAGTTCCCATTCTCCAATATGTTATTTGGATTACTTTAAAGCGGCTGAGGCTGTTTAAGCTTTTGCGTCCGGAGTAGAATGAGACAGACAGCGAGGGCACGGGAAGCTTCCAGTGTGACATACTGCAGATGCCAAAAAAGAGACGGGCAGACGGGGAGATTCACATAATCTTAGTCATTATCAGACGTAAATGAACACAAAGTGCAACCATCTCAAACGAACAAAGTGATTTCACAGATCACTGATGCCCTTTTCTGGAGATGGCAAATTAATGGCTGCGCTATATACTTTTTTTCCCGTGCTGTGCAAGTCCTCCTGAGTGCAATAACACTGAGTGTAAGGGCTTGCCATCAAAGAGGTGAAATCGTTTTCTGCCCTGGACACAGAGCAAAGTGAATGGGGAGAATTGATAATGAGATTCGCCTAATTGTAAATTAACAGAAACTTGTTAATAGGATTCTGTTAATTTAAGATTTATTTCCTCATTGATTCATTTACTCTTTCTGCAGCGTGTGTAAAATGGTGTTGGAGGATAATCACCAGCAACCTTAAATTACTACGAACTGAATGTGTAGCACGTCATTAATCAAGATGACGATCGTGAGAATGCAGATTTACTTTATAGTCAGTCGTTGCCAGCAGCAGTCTGCAAGATCTAGTTAATCCAAATTGATATTGATGCAGTGGTGGGAAAGTAATATCCCACTGCATTGTGGTAATTGATGCATCTTGCATGATAGGAACGTATGTGTATTTCAAAATAACAAAAAGGTTTGGAGGGCTCTTTTTTATGTATTATTAATCTATTGCAGTGTTTCCCAAACTTTATTTTTTTCTGGGGACCCACTTCATAAAAATGACAAACCATCACGTCGATAGAAGATTTAATTTGTTCCCGACCATTTTTACTGCCATTTCCGCATCTTCTTCTATTATCTTGGATCGGTAAACCAGCCATTTGGAAGAGATACATGTTTGATAAATCACTCATTTGTTTTATGCATGGGTTATTGAAAAAATATACAAATGTTAAATACTTTATAAATGCATTTAACAGGCTATTTCAGTCTTTTCATTTCATCTCATCAGAAAATGTGTACGCTAGCCTTTTATTTTAGATTCAATGTTATAAGTAGGCTAATTATAAAAGATAATATAAACATGTGAGGCTCCTTCATGTGGCTCAAAAGTGTACTGCAGATATATATGTCAAATAAAGGACTATAGAAGAAATTTTCTTTGGGAATGACTGATCTATTGGATTAGTTAGGATCAGTTTGTTCAATCAATGCACAACAGTAACTTCTGAAAGCACTCCTTCAGGACATTATTGAACAAGCCATTTGAATCTATATAAGTTCCTGCAGGGAGTGTACTTTTATTATCCTCTGTGTCGATACAGTCTGTGTGTCACAGTGCATCCTGTAAAATTTGAATGCTGTTTGTCCCAACCCACCCTCCAGACTGTGTTCCTATTCAGCGTTGCCAAACTGCCACAATGAATCATGCTTTGTTTTTATTTGTCCGCTCTGCCACAGAATGTGGAGGTGTTAGTGGTGGAGGTGGGGGCAACAGGTAACAGAGTGAGACACAAGCTGAGGAAATATTTGTGCATTAACACTGCCTCAGAAAAATATCAGCTTTCTGAGCTGTGACCAGCGGGGGCAGGCTGTGGATGTTTTGGACAACAGCCCATAATCATTTGTATCAGTACCAGATAACTGATAACCCACTACTACAACTTGAAGGAATAGTTCAACATTTTGGTTAACATGCTTATTGGCATTCTTGTTGAGAATAAGATGAGAATATTGATACCACTCTCATGTGTCTCAATCTTCACATCTAGCATCGAGACTGATGTTACTGTGGAGTCATTTCTCTGTAAATATGCAGCGGATGCAGGCTGCAAATTTGCAAAAACACCACAAAGATGGCGGGATGACAAAGAAAAAAAGTGCCAAGATATTAATCATGGCTTTTTTCGTGGAGCGGTGCTGAACACTCCTGTGCAGATGGACACTTGGATGTGAGACTGGAGGGGTGGAGGGCAGTTACATGGATGAATTCACAGAATGGGGGAATCATGCCGATTCTGAGGATGTCGGAGACGAATAATTGCTTCTGTTAGTAGAAGCATGAATTATGATTTGACTGAGGTCCCATTGCCACAAATCAGATATGAGATTAAGGCTCACATATGAAAGTGTCGGATATCATTATTGAACAGATTTATTGGGATTTATTTCTCCTTTTTTGTGTCATCATTGAAACACATGAGGAAAACATGATTTGGGCGAGTTTGTAACACTAAATATCTGTGTTAGGGCTGACAATCTCTTTTGATTAGTTTTACTTGTTGATGTCTTTCAAATATGAAGCTGTAGCCAAAAGATCTTAGCTTAGCATAACGACTGGAAATGGGGGGAAACAGCTAGCCTGGTTCTGCAATTCTCAAGCACTATTTAACACAGGATCTTGTTTGTTTAATATGTCGAAAAACTGCTCTTACAAAATGGCAAATTGTCTTTTTTAGACTTTGTTTTTGTACGGATTGAACAAACATTGTTATTAGTGAGTTTTAGAGGTGGTGGTAATCAACTGTCTCCATGCTTCCAGTCTTTATGCTAAGCTAAGCTAACCGGCTGCTGACCCCAGCTTCTTACAATCCAGTCTGTACAGCAAATAGTAAGCTACCGCTTCCAAGCCTGTTAGCTTACCTGAGCACAAGGACTGGAAAGGTAAACAGCGAGCTGGCTCCCATTATTCTTCAACATTCAGCACCACAAACATGTGAGCGGCTTCAAAAGCAACACAGATATGAAGTTAAGGACCAATACACCGCTATTACAGTATAGATTCAGCAGATCCATGTGTGGATAACACATTTCAAACTGTTTTTGTAGCAGTGACATATGTTTGATCACACCTTCCGCTGCAGATGTCACAACAGTGAGTCAGTGAGAGGAGAGAAAACACCCTCAGCTCATTCTACACATGCAGTCTATTTAAAGGGGACAGCTAAACCGAGTAGCCTCATATGCTGTGTGTGTGTGCCAGTTAATGGGTGTGAATGACAAATCTCTGAGTGTTTTTATGGAAGTTGGTGAAACAAAGAGTCACATTCAAGCAAGCCTAATGTTTTTGTCTGAGACGCTTATTTGTAGCCTATTGAATTGGGACAGAATATTCCATCAGAGCTGCCTGCTGGTTGGTCGAATACCAGATTACGGGGGCTGGGTCCGATAATTTCGGTAACTTTCCAAAACCGACCATTAGATGTTCACACCGACGCCACGCAGTGATTGGTAAGAAAGCAGCAACAGTTTGGACTTCACTCTGTCTTTCTTTTTTCATTCTTTACACGTTTTCTACTTCAACATGTCATCACATTGTTAACACAGGTGTTACTGATAAACATAATTAAGAAACCATTCCAGTTAGTGTGTCATCGCCATTCCAGTGAGCCAACATGCGCAATATCAAGGCCTAAATGGAACGGGGCCATAATTAATGTAATTAATTACACCTGTGTTTGCCCTGTGAAAATGGCTGCTGTTTGAAGGGCCTATTGCTTGCTGAGTATATAAACAAATCCATTGTCACTGAGCGAATCAGTAGTGGAGCTCCACTTACTGGTGATTGAGAGCCCTAATTAATAATATGTTCATTCCTCGTTTGAAACACTTTAAGATGAAAAGGGTCTGTACGGTATGTCTGGGCTTCAGGTGTAGCCAGAGGATATCCGGGCCTCTTCCTCTACTGCGCGCTGCTCGTTTTTTACCACTCCGATTTGCAACTTGAGATGGAACACTGAAGAGTTTAAGTTGAGAGACGACGTCTACGACCGGACTGTTGTATTTACAAGCTGATTTTACACCGATGACAAGCTAAATCATCGTTGCATCTCCCCAATGCCTTTCACCTCTCTTGCTCTCCACACAGACTATTTACCTGTTTTCAACAAAATCCAGCTCAAATATGATTGATCAATACTACACAGATGACAAACTGAAACCAGAATGCTTCCAATATCAAAATCTTGTTCCGTTGCCTACAGATTCTACTTTCATATGTGGAATCTGTTGATAGAGATTACTGAGCCATTAACCTTACAGCGCTTGCCAGTTTTGTACTGAACGTGACGGCTTGGACCAGCAACAGACTGAAGACAGTCAGAATAATCCACAGTGAACGGTATATGGTACTAAATAATGCACATACTGAAGTGCGTTTGAATGGTGCAGGGACTGTTTAGATAGGATGACTGAGCATGACCAGACCCGATGGTGAAAAGATCACACTTAAGTGAATGTCTATAGCTGCGGAGGAGGATAACAGTCAGCTGTAGAACCTTTGAAAGAAAGCTGGACGACAGTTTGACCAGTTGAAATGTTACGATTGTACTTGCATCAGATCTGTTGGCAGAGACTTCTAACGTTGCGGCTGACGACTTGGGCTACCAGCTTTCTTTGGTATAATATCTTTGATTTTCGACTGCTCTGGCTCACTTTTGTCAGTTCCTCCCTGTCAAACTCGAGTGCTGGAAAAATATTCAACTTGTAATTTAGCTCATATTTTGATGTTAATGACAGAAAGCTGACAGGCTACTTAGTATTATCTTATTTCATTACACTCAAACACAACTGAATGCAGGTTGTAACGCATTAAACTCAGCTCTGTGTTACGATATCTTCCCTGTGCGTTTAGCTCAGGAGCTTTTCACGAAGGCAAGAAACAAACATGTATAATGAACAGTGAATGCAGCTTTTTCTTGAAAAAAACAGTTTTTCTAACAATCCACCCTGTCTTGGCAAAACACTGATTAATTCTGTGGAGCTTGTTTAAGATTTTGCCTGGCGGCCTAGAAATGACTTTAATCCTCTTCCTTTTAGTCTCTTTGAAAAGCAAAACAAAGGGACTGATTTGCAGCCTTTGAGATGCAATCCTTCTAATCAACAACAGATTTCAGTAAATATCCTGGCCTTTTGATGGCATCCACATGCATCCTTCCTCAGTACAAAACAATAAAGTACTCCAGTTATTTGATCAAAATGGCTGGCCAGAACACATGCACACCCACAATTATTTCAGCCAAGGTTAACGTGATAAAGAAGCGGAAGATTTCTGTGAGCTGCTTCCCTTGAAATGTGCTGCAGTCCACATTTGTTTTAGTTTGAGTCATTTCTACGCTCTTATGGAAATGATTGGATTAGCTGTACACCCATTATCTTTGGTCTGCTCGAAATTCAGCGTAATTAGTCACATTGAAGAGACAAATCATGAAATAAAGTCATGCCACCGCTTTTGATGGCGCCCTCATCACCCCGTTCAAACCAGTTCCAGTTGCAGAACTGACCCCCCCCCCCCCTAGTGAGAGAGAGAAAAGGTTTTATCCGTCCTCACAATTAGAAGGAGACACTGAGCTGGGTTTTGGCTCTATTGCCTGAAGTTATTAGCTCAGGGTAATTACGTTTGCTTTATTCTCCCCCAACATCGAAGTGATTTTTTGCAGTTTTCTGTTACTGTCGGCAGGGCGTTCGCTGGTCTGACAGGTGGAGATACCCGAGAGCCGACCCTGAGAGCATGAAGACATAGTGCCGGGAGGAGGGGAGGGGATGACACAGAGACATAGAAACCGTCCTCAGCAAAGTGAAAACCTTGTCAATGACTTCAAAGGTCTGTCAGTGTCTCTGTGGGATTTTGATTGCAAGGGTTTGGGATTTGAATGGCTGAACCACTGGGAGGAGGGTTGAATAAAGGAAGTATTTCACGGCGACTATTGCTCAAACTGACTATACATTTTATTTACATAATCATTGATAAGGTTGATAAATGGCTCATAATCGCTTGTAGCTTATAGTATAAATAGATTCTTCAGCTTTAAAAATCAGCATGAATAGCCAACCGAGTGGCAGAAGAAAATGTGTATGTCAAATGACGGGGTACTTTGAATGTCAATGTTTCTGAAACCAAAATATCTTTCATAAACACTTTACATATCAGCATTGTATCACGCTGGCAAACACGCACAATGCCAAGGTTAATGATGTGAAACGTGATTAGTCATGTTTAGGAAACAAAACTACATGGTTAGGTTCATGGTCAAGAGCGTTTGATTTCACACAGGACAAGGAGAGCGGTCTGCTGGGTGAGAGTCTGTGTTTGTCTGACCCATCAACCCTCGGTGGACTTTCTTGACTTTTGTCCATGATATAATTTATATACCACATAATGTTCAGTAACATAGACTACCTCACTTGCTCTAACCGAATGCTAAAACATCCTCATTCAACGTATCCGTAGTTTGCAGAAACGTAGAACGCCAACATCTCGGGCTGATATATGTCCTTACTGTTTGTTTTGAGTTGTGTACTTATTTGGTCAAACGTGTATTTACGAATAAGAAACGTTGCCCTGGGTGGTGTGAATGTTGGGCCAAGATCTGTATCAGGCGGGCACTAAAAAATGTTTGTTATATTCCAAAAACCACGCTGGCAGTTAACAAGATTCTTCGCCTTTGTTTAGTCTTGTCTGGGATTTGAATACTCTATTTCTAATAACATGAAACAATACTTAAAATGAAATGTTTGTTTTATCCTACAGAAATATCTGGGAACATCTTCCACCACTGCTTATGTATCTAGTTATGTCTGAAGGAGAAGTACAACTATCTTGATGTTGGGAGAAAAACAAACAAACATGTAAATATATATTTTATAACTGACTCCATATACTGAAAATGTAAAATGTTCTATAATTCATTGCTTCACTCTTGCAACTGCAAAATATTTTTTCTGACATCAACAATGGTACGAAACACATATGTCTCACAAAAACAAACAAGCCCAGCGCAGGAACATATGTACTGTAAAATGCACCGGAGCCGCCGGGGGACCGTACGGGTTCTACTCGTTCTGTCAGAGCAGCGGTGAGCCGGGCCGAGAAGCCAGCTAAAATAAACACAGCCTTCTCTTCTCACAACTCTGGTAAAAGCTCATGGCCTTTTATTAATTCATCAGCCTTTACTGCATTTTTGGATGACTCTAGGTTCGCCTGTCAGTACGTCTCTGAGAATAAATAAATAAAAAGCAGTTGGAACTGGAGCTCTAGACGCTGATGACTGTACTGTAATGTAGCCTGAAATTCCTTTTTCATCCGCTCAACACTGACTTTAGCTCCTGTTTCCACATGAATACATGATGAAGAAGAAGAAAAAAGGAACGCCCACATCTACCTCCACATTACTGGCTGTAGCTACATGTCTGATTTGGTCCTGAACTTTTATTGTAGAAAACAGCGTGCGGGATGAAAAAAAAAAAGAGCAATTTAAAACTAAGTGGGCCCCACATTTCATCTAAGAGTCTAATGCATCCTGATCTACCTCCTAATGGATCTGAGTCGCTGTGTGAACTGCAATCATACCTTTCACATTAATGCAGGTGAAACAAAATGAAACTGTCTTCCATATCCGTCGCCAATCAACATCAGTGCCAGCCTTCGCCCGAGTAAGTGACACTCTTTGCCTCCTTGCTAAAGGCTTCAGAAGAAATTTGAGTCTTGACATAGGAAAAGTGAATATATGTGAATTTAATGTCCCACATTTGCATACATACTGTATATACTGTTCATGTATATACTCGAGGGAGCAGGAGTGTGATGAATAAGATCTCAATGGCCAAAAGGTTAGAGAAGCAATGAGCAGCACTTGCCCCTCACTCATCACCCAGCTTGAGCAAAGAACTTACTCCCGCTCAGTGATCAAGTCTGAGACTGTGGTTGTACTGGGAAGCTTCCAGGTGTGACCATTTGACTGAACAGCAGGCAATGTCCTGCTACCAGCATGGCTCTAGAGATGGCAATGTCGGCCTGTCACTTTGGTCCAGACTGAAACATGGATTGGATTAAAATATTATACCTGTTTAACATCTGCACATTAGCATGGCAATGTCTGTTTGCATGGCTGTAGAACTTTCAGGCTCCATTAAAAATATATAAAGTGCATTTTGGGCGTGTCCAACTCCACTTCTGCGGGTGTGTTTTGGGTGTAACATGAATTAAACCAGAGTGTCATATCTCATTCCCTTCAAATGCCACGTTTGCATTGCTGTTTTAATGGCAGATTTGGCAAAAGTATGAGCCCATTGACGGGGACGCTGAATATATTTTACCGTGGCCTATTGTGAAGGGAAGGAAGGGACAGGTATGCCATCAAGAACTCCAGATAAGCTATTTAACTAGGAAGGAACGCTGCTGCAAGTTGCTGTGTGTGTAACAAGTAAAGTGTATGCATGTCCCTTTAAATAGCAGGAAAATACTGCATCATTGACTTTACACCAGGTTTTTGGTGGTTTAAATGGTTAAAAAATAGATATATTAGGGCTTTAAAACACCAAAAGACTTGACCTGACAAAGCTTTTCTGGTGATGCACTCTGCCATTGCTTTGAAGTGTCTCTGAGCCCCAAGAAACCAACCATCAGAATGATTGGAAATATATTATAGTCACGTAAACATTAACTCACAAATCTCTACATTTTTCTTTTAGGTCATAGAGATGAAAACATATTTATCAGGGTATGAAAACAAATCTTTCCTTATCAAAATGAGACCATCTGAGATGTCATGTATGAGTTAAAAATGTGTACCTACATCTATAGTAAAACCGTCAGTGTAATTGGTGTCCTTCTCAAACATTTTAAAGACCAAAGACGAGACGATATCTCATCTCACAGACAGACACGCATACACACCACCAGCTATTAGGTATAGGATAATTCCCTGCTGCAGCACCAGAGCATCCTAACCGATTAGTGTAGCGGTTGTTTTGTTTCCTGTTTGGTAGAAATCCCTTTTGTCATTCACCTCAACCTCCGCCTCTCTGGACCTGCTGTCTCTTTGGCTCAGAGTGACTTGGCTAAATTAGTCAGGCAGAGCTGGCATCCATGACGGATTATTGTGTGGATAGTCGTCTGTAGCCCAGAATGTATTTTAAAGCTGAACTTTAATTATTTGGTGCCATTGCTCTGAAGCCAGTCTGATCTTAAACTGAACTGTGTTCCACAAATCTCGCCCACAAAAGCACCCTGGAACTCTTTGACTTCTTCGGTGGTTTCAATACCGATCGTATCCAGTGACAATTACAGCTCGCTGGCTTTCCTACTGTGGTGTATTGGTATTGAAATTCATCTAATGTGTGGCTGTGTTGTCATTCTGTCAATTTTCCATTCTTACTCTCCAACAGTTTGCGACAACGATTGATAAGAAAAGGGCGAGAGAAAGTGATAACAATCTTATACTTTTGGCAGAAGAACAAAAGGCTCTGTGGCTCTTTAACAGTTCATTTGATATGGTTGAAAATCCCCTCCGGCGCTCAAAGCTGACAATGGGAACTCTTAACATCAGAGTCGCTGTCTCATTTCACAGGCAAAGTACGACGAGAATGAGGTCAAAAACCTCCTGACGTGCCACAGTCTGAACACTCACAGAGATGCGTGGGTGCGATCGCAGACCTTTGCCTCATCCTTACAGTTTTCCAGGGTGAAGTATAAAAGTGCTAAAAGAGAATTTGACCTTTATCACGTGAAACAATTAAGCTTTTGTCAGTTACATCTGACGTTATTTCCATGAATGCAGCTCCATCGTGTAAGGACAAAATGCAATACTAACATGTATTTAGAAGCACTCTTCAGTGTAGCAGGCATGTCGGAGGACCGCTGTTGTGCTTCAAGCGGGTGTTGAGAGAATTCTTGTCTTTCATTGTGAAGACACAGGCTGTAGAGCTTGAGCTGCCAGTAGCCTTGGCAGCAGTAGAGCTGAGTGGTTTGGGAGAAGATGCTGCAGAATGTTTAGCCCTCTCCACCCAAGCATCATGAGAGACATAAAGCACGACACACACGAGTCATTTTTTTAAAATATATCAATTAACCAGATCTGTAAATCATTTTTAAAACCAAGACAGACAGAAAATAGTTTTCAGTCTACTTGTATGTGTCTAACTAGCTTGTAATGTCAACACGTTCAACCAATTATGAATATGAGCAAACGGTAATCTAAATTCATATTTTCTTCTATACAGTTCTTGAGTAATTGGACTCCGTAACATCCTACCATTGGGAATCTTTATATGACTCATCTGTATAATATTAAGATTTGCATTTCTATCCATTCATGATAATAATCAGGTTTCAAATGCTAAATTCCTCGTATTTTACTGTTTTTCAGTGTACAGAGGTTCATCATTTACTCTGCACTTACCCTGTTAAGTACATAATCAGTGATGTTATCTGAGGATCAGAGTCTTATCAGCTCTTTTTAGATCAGCCACTCTAAACTAGACTAGATTGATCAGGCCTTGGAATGTGTCCAGGCAACATGTATAATCTACGGAAGACTCCTCTTAATCCACAACCATCATAAAACCCCAGCCCTGCAGCCTGTGTTGCAATATGTGCACATCTGTGACGCTCACAAACGATCCCGCCTCGTGCACCCACCTCCCTCTCGGTGGTCCACCTCCCTAGGGAGATTTGTCCTGCATGCCTTCTCGGCTAATCCCTTCCTGTCAAGAGACTGCGGGGCGTGTGGAAAAGACAACTGTGTGACCTTCCTTGATGAGCACATACTGTGTACATCACTCCTAGCTGTGCCGTCAAGCCCTGGCCCTCTGTCATCTTCTCATCATCGGGCCTCCTCTGGCCGGTTCTGCCAGGACACAGTCGGCTCACTTTCAGAACCTGTGCTGATATTTTCGACAGCAGCACATTGTTTGGACTAAGCTACGGTCACAGTGATGAGAATTTGAGCTGAAAATACTGCCACAGTTTGGAGCTGTCCGTCGTAAACTGCTCAGTTGACCCTCTCGGCTGTGGCTTCGCCCCCATTCTGATGGGAGTGCAGCCACGCTATGCTGGTTGGAGTATCTCGCCTTCAGCACCTGGCTGTCACACCAATGATGACTCTCTCCTCCCAGCGCTTAGAGCTTAACATGTCTTACCGTCTTTCCCTTTCGAGGCGCAGAGGGCAAACTATTGGCTCGGCAGAAGAAGTTGGAGAGGCAGAGGAAGACGATGTAAACTGACTGAATCGTGAAGTTAACACAATGAGGCCTGGCCTATCAGAGCTAAGAACAAGAGATCTAATGGTCCATTGTCTGCTCCCATCCCGTCTATGCATGTTGCTGCTTCATTCCCACGACTCTTGCACTGCTGCTACTTCCTCCTGGACCAGTTGTCAGTGGAACTACTGCTTCCTGTCCATCTGCATGACATCGGCATCATACGATTACTACAGCACAGTTGTGACTCAACACATTTAGCTGAATGTCGTATACTTTCCACAAGATTCCCATGTGCTCTGGAGGGCCTAAGCTCGACACATAACCATAAACATGTCCACAAAATGCAGCTTTATCTTGTCCTTATGTTCCATCAACAACAGGATTTTTGCAGACAAATCCAGGTCTTGAACTCGCCTTGCAGCCTTGATTTTCTCCCTCCCGCCAATAGTGGGTGTAACACCAAAACGAATCATCACGATGGATGCTGCACCCTTCAGGTTGCAGTCAAAGCATGGATTGGATGATGGATGAAATCAGTGAAAACACTTCGCATCTTCAACAGCGGAGAGCTGTTTTGCTGAGGCTCATCTCCCCCCTAGATGATGTGAATCTTGAGATTCTAGATCACCAGTTTTCTGAGGCAACAATCACTATAAAATTTTTTTTTTTTTTTGAGCAGGTAACAACAATTCGCAATTCCCTCAGTTGACCAAAACCGTGTAAGTGTTCACATCAAAACGTTGCTCCAGCAAATTGTGAAACATGCAATTGAGCCTTTTTATAGATATTTTTTGCTGCATTTTCAACACTATTTCTTAACCCACATCTCTACTTTCATTACATTTCCACCCTTTGCATGTGTGAGGAGGAAGTGTTAAAATACATGGCGTTACCGTCAACCGTTTGTACATGAAGTCATCTTTCTTTGTCGAGAGGCAGAGGGGAAAAGAAATCACATACACATAAATAATGCATTGTTTTTGGTTGTTACAGAGCACTCAGCGAGAGGAGAGGAGAGCAAACGTGACATATTAGAAAGATTCCAGTTTGTACTTGTTCTTGCTCGGCTCTCACAACACGGAGACTATTTTCACACATCTGCTGCTGCACGAGAGGATTCTGTCAGAGTTATGATACCAAACGAGTTCAAGCAAAACAGTTTTAATGTACAGTACGACAAATGGTGTCCAAATACGCAGCTCGGTAGTCACAAATGGAGACTCTTCCTGTTTCACACCTCGCCTGGATGTGCAGCTTCTTGATCTGAATCAATACTCCTTCAGAGTCGGCATTTGTCAGTGTGGAAAAACATAAATAAATACATGAAACAGAAACATGCCATCAGTTAACCTTGATGGCATGTTGCCTGTTTATAGTCAAGAGCTGGTTTAGACACCTGTGAACGTGGAGCCAGACTGAGCATGAGCACAGATTTAGAGGCACATTTGGAAAATTAAAGATGACTCGCATTTTTAAAACCCTGGTTCCCTGAAATGATAAACTATATTACTAATACTTACATTGTTTATGCGCTGGGATAAATAAATTACTTTAAATACGAGAATATTTAATACTATACACAAATAACCATTTGTAACTTCAAATAGGCTTCATCCATGGACAGATTATGAGACTACAGGCCCCTGGGCAAGGATATGTAAAAGCCCCCCCACCCGTCATATATAAGATCAAGACGTCCAGACTGAAAGAGACGATGCGGCAGAGTCCTTTGCACTCATTTTGTGTCTCTTTGTAACAGTTTTGCTGCTCTGTGTTGTCACCCTGTTCCTCGTTGTGGTTGTTTTACGTCATTTCGTGTTTCTTTGTAATTGTTTTGCACCTCTTTGTTGCCACCCTGGGCCTCTTTGTGGTCGTTCTGAGTAGTTTTGTGTCTCTCTTTGCTGTTCACCACCCCTCTCTTTATCTACATCATCCCAACATACATATCACTTTTTGTTTCTCATGAACAATTATCAGAACAAAAGGATGAGTCTGTATTTACTGTGTCAGGTTTTGTTTTTGTCCAAACACAAGGCTGTGTCTGTGTCGTGCAGAGCGCTTAAACATTTGTCTGTATTTCTAGTCACAGCGGTTTAAGCTCAGGGCAGGGAGCCGCAGCCACAGCGTTTATAATGGATGTGGTTGCATCCACATGCTGTAAAGTTGAATCTCACTCAATGGTTTATTGCAGCATTTGCTGCTTTCTCGAAGGGTGCATCGAATGAAGGAACATTCTGTGTGAGTTAGATTTGCTCAGTGACCCTCTTTATAACACTAATGTTCATTACTGGCTAATGTGAAACTTTGAAGTTCCCCAGATGGTGTTGGTTGTTATTATTCATGCACAGCGTTCAGGCTTCATGACCTGTAAATAATACTCTAAACTGTGTTGTTTTCAAAGCTGGAACTACATATGGGAGTCACGCTTTTACTGGCTCTTGAATAAACAACCGCACCGTTGTTGTTGTTGTTGTTTTTTTGGGGGGGGGGGGTTGCAAATTGTGTTTCAAATTTCACAACTTTATTTTACTCTGAGGCTGCTGACAACAAATTAAATGTAACAATACCATGTTGGAAAATGAGAAATCTGTAGTCACAAAACACCAGCAAGCAAACAACAGAGCATTTATACATTAATAACCAGAAGTGCACCAGCAAGCCGGCCGAACATAATAACAGGAATACGTCGCATTAATAAAGTAAGCAATAAGAATAATACAACTGAAACAATGACAGCCAAAGAGACGAAATTGTTGTGTTGAACGTTAGAATTTGGTGCCAGTAATTTGTTGCTCCAAAATTCCTGTTCACACACTTTGATGCTTATGCAAGACGAGATGCTGCCTGTTGATTCACAGAGATCCATTAAGCCTTGAACAAACAACTCTGTGAATTAATTAGCAACAACATTTAAGCTGCAGTAAACAAAACAGCTAAAAGAAAATATATAAATAAGGTAACTCTCAGATTAATTGACCCATGATTGCAGGGCTTCAGGGTCAAATTTCACATTAAAGAAAATAATTAAAGGGACAGAGAGTAGGATTTAGCAGCAGCTCGCAGTGTGGGTGCAGATCGTAGCCCCTCGGCTGACCCCTCCCTTTCCGAAGACTGCGGTAACGTGAGCCTCCGAGTGCTGAACCGTGGTAACAGCGTTCACCGCGCTAGGAACAAAGGGGAGCACATAGAAGTATAATGAAGCGCTCGCATACATTTCGCACATCTCATAAAAAAAAGCTCACCTCCTACAATAAGTGGAATTTGACTAAATCCAAGAGTTTTTGCTTTCTTTGCCCTAAAATGCCAGCAAAATTTAAGGAGACCAACTCTGCATATTTTGGATTTTTATGAAGAGGATAAAGGTTGAGACTGAGCACTCATTCCTTACCGGGGCTCGTTTGTCATGCTATCCAGTACCTCGGATCTTGTCGGGCCTGTTTAATGGATTACTGATAAATCAGTTGTGTTTTGGTCGGCGTATTTAGTTTATCTCTCACTGCAAATTAGAGCTGTGCGAGTGATATTTTTGGATTCCTCTGCGCAGTAATTTGGATGAATAAGAGAGTCTCTTTGGTATGCAGGTGTGGAGATGGTGGCTATTAGAGAAGCTTTACACTTCAGGAATCACAAAAAAAGAGCTCCTGATCCTGACTGATCCATGTGCTCAGGGCAGGCCTCTGCTACCAGCACAATGATTCATCCTTTCATAAGATATATTCATGTTAAAGATAATATTTGAAAATATAAATCCACTTTCAGTGTCCTTAAACTTACAGTACGCAAAGGCCAACCTTTTTTATTCCAGCTTCAACTAAATACAGTTCTATCTGCGTTTTACTGGCTTCTCATGTCAGTGAATCCGGTTTAACAAATTCAACTTGTTTTTGATGAAGATGTCGCAAACCTCCCCGTACTCATTGTTTTCTCTATGTCTCATCTCTATAAATATACATGCACACACACACAAGTGGAAATCATAAGTGAACATGGAAATTACAAGGGCTGACATTTACAAACAAAGGGGTGGATTTAAACATCTAAATGATTAATATGACAAAAGGAAACTTAATTGAAATTGAAAACATCAGCCACGGCAAATGAAGAATTAACGCTTTACATTGTGGAAATAGCAAACGAAGCTAAAATAATTGTTGGATATTGTATCGCAATATAGGATGTGTCAGGCAGTGAACATTTTATTAATTTGTTCAGTATACATTCTTGCAACTTGTCAAAGCGTGTTAAATAACAACATGTCCTCATTATGTTGATAGAAAACATAAACCTGGAAGCAGAGAGCTCTGCAGGGATGACGTATTTTTCTAGTTAGCGTCACACTAAAGCCAATGGGATTATTCCTTTGAATTTTGGATTATTGCAGAAAAATAAACATTTATGATATTTACATGTTTTGTTCAGCAAAACAATCCTCACAAATGAACCCCACTATTGTGATTTTTGAAGCATGAATGCACTTGGCAGGAGTAAAAATCTACGTCACCACAACCACTAAGCCAAAGGCGGACTAGTGTTAGGCATCACGACGTGTAGTAGTCTCATTTAGCCACTTGTTAGTTGTTTTAAGACACGTAAAAGCTTCAAAATACAGGGATATCTACTGACATATTTTATGTTGTAGATATAAAACTTGAGTCAACCACAGATCTTATTAAAGGCCTCTAATCAACAACCCATTGTCTTTGGAATGAGGGAACCGGACGTGCAAAAGTGCAAACTCACTTCTGGGTTTTAGGACTCCTGCAGCGTTCTTTTACTTTTCCTTCCAAATGTATTTCTAGTAACTAATTAGTTGTATACAATACGTAATATCTGGACAATGTGCAGGATATAAATGAGTTTGATTTGGTGCTCTGTGTTCAGACCGGCTGCTGGATGTAGCCTGACAAATCTCCTGTGTAAATTATGCAACTACTCAAAACAACACTGAGGTATGTTAGTCACAACTATCATGCCCGTGAAGACCATGTCGGATGAGCCAAACCAGTGAGTTGGTGAGTTGGATTTGTTCAGTCATTTCATTGTAACCCAAATGAATCTGTTTGCTTTCCAGCTCACAGATTCTACATTCATTATGTCTGACCATCTGCTACATGAAACATGGCTGATTTCAGCAGTGGGAGGACACCAGCGATCAGTGTCATACCCCCCCCGTCTATCCATTCATCCATTCCTTTTCTATACCTAATTTGACTCTTCATTCAGGCTCAAAATGTGTCTGCATGCTGGAGGAGAAAGGCGGGGAAACATCTGGGACAGGGTCAGCAGTCTATCACAGGCTAACACACACCTTCACATTGGCACATGTGGGAAAGTCAGACTGGAGTTGGAAACTGGAGCACCCAGAGGAGAAGCCTTGTGAAGTCAAGTCAAGTTTATTTGTACGGCTCGATATCACATAAAATGTCTCCATGGGCTTTACAACGGCAAACTGTTCCCAACACAGCCCAAGCTCTCTAAAGCAGACGAGGAAAAACTCAGTAAAACGATAACCACTGAAGAAAAGAGGAGAAACAACTCAATGAGAGATCCAATGCAACGTAAGGTGGAGGTGAGAAAATGGCACAAATGAAATGTTCAGTCATTTAAAACCCAACATGTCTATGTTCTCTTTGTGTCAGGAAGTCTTTACGTAATGACCACCCACATACTTACACACCTGGTGGTAAAAGACTGTGATAATATAATTGATTGCCCCACACTGTGGTGATTATGCCCATTAGTAAAAGTGATTTATGAGGTTTTTCTTCCTCAAGAATCAGTTAATCAGACAACCTTGTAATTTTCTGGCGGCGTGATAGAATGTGAAAAGTCCTTTTAAAATGAACCAATCCATGTGGTAACAGGTTGTCAGACTGTGGCACTGAACATTGACCATAAATGTTGCGATCTCAGTAGTTTCTTATGAGAGCAGTGACTTTAAAACATAGTAAACTGAATTATTTTGGTTTGTTTTTTTGTTGTCTTTTCAACCCATTTTCTATATAAAGAGATATTTCTATTGAATTATACTAATATGTCTATTCATATTGGTTTTCTTTATTTTTTCCTTGCACATTAATGTAATTACCTGATTATGATGTCATTTTGTTATATATAATGCTCGTGTGTATGTCCACTTTGTATTGCAATCCCATATCTTTGAGTAATACTTTGACCAATATGTTAGAGTTCTCAACTTTGGCCACACATTACTTTGGTGTTTTAAACCCACTAGTTTTACATAAAGTGTGGCTCCTAACAGAAACCACTTTACCTGCTTTGGCTTATATCCGGGAGAAACAGTCCCTCAGAAGTGCTCAGAACAGCAAAATAAATATTGACTGTGTTGATATGAAACCCTGGTTTCTGTGAAACTGTAAGTCCTGATTAGCTTGGTGATTCTTCTGATGAACATCTATAAACAGCGTGGCTCTGGAACGGCAGCATTAGACGCAAACATCATCTGGATGTTGTTAATGTCCCACTGTGTAATCAATGCTGTTGTCTCACACAGCTGGAGGTAATATATACAGTAAATGAAGGAAAATGAGAACTCCAGCAAAGCGGTTTAGTGTATGGAAATGTGGCAGTTATTCACTTTGTGTTGTGTATCTTGTGTGTGTGTACCGAGTGCATACAAATAGCCCATGCTCTGCTGCCAGATAACCTAAAACAAAATGGCTTAACTCGGGTTCCGTCTTGACAACAGAGCTAACATAAGATATTCATCTGGACACAAATCTCATTATGAAAAATCAAGTCTGCAAAAACATACTTTCATATCAACAAAGCAAGGACACAATGTACATCATCATTTCAACACAGTGTGTTAATATTTTCTTTCCCTTTTAGCTTGTTTGCTTGCTGTCTGACACTACATGCACTTAACAGCTAGTACATGAAGATTTTAACACTTACTTTGACCTCTGCTCGATATTTTGTAATAAGATATATATATGATGATGTAACATTTGTGCGTAGCATGCCGGGTACCACGCGGATGAAAGGCAGAGCATCAGCGATGTCCTAATTTAGGGCACAACTATGCATGTAGCTCGAAGCAGCAGTGCAGCTAATTACATTTAATTATTCTCATCACACCTGCAATATTCTCTTTTGATTAGAAAAACATCTGCAGCTACTGAGAAACCTTTCCCGACATGCCTTTATCAGGACCTGCACGACCCGCAGCAGTCCTGCAATTATGCAGGCTGTCAGGTACAATTCAGGGCACGCGGGAATACATGTTCCAAATGATTGAGATGGCCTCACACGGAGCCCTACGGAAGTGTCAACTGCTCTGGATGTAGGATGCAGGAGGAGGTAGCAGTATTCCTGTACCCCGAGCAGCACCGCAGCGTGACAACTTACTGCAAAGTGAAGGTTTAAAAGCCAAAGATTCTGATGCAATTAGAGAATGAATGTGATTTGTTCAGGCACCCTTTGGATCACTGCGACTGACACAGAGAAGACACACATCCCTGGATGAGGTTCTTCCTGGTTGTTTTTTTCGATACAGCCACTTCAAATCACATTTGTGTTTTTTAAAGGAGTCACAACCACTCAAGGTAAAGGCAGATGTATCACACGGTGTGAGCAGGATTGTTTCAGCAGCCGGCTCTGGAAAAGATCTCTCTTCTGAGGAAGAAGAGAGACAACAAAGCATGTCTAATTTGAAAAAAGAATGAAGTGGGTGGAAAAAAAAGTGATTTCAATGAGCCAGGAAATGTAATGCATCCGGCCCAGCAGCTTTGATGGGAGTCTATCAACTCCAATATTAATACGAGGATTTGAGAGGCCATTCATGTGTTGTGCTCTCGAGCTGAGAGAAAACACAGTTGTTCTATTACATGGATTAGCACTTCAACAGAGATCACCTGAGACCTGCTGGACATTTTCCCTCCACATCCTCTCACGCATTGTCACTGCTGTGCTGAAGTGAAGTCAAACAAATAACACCTGCAGTATATGCAGATGAGACTAGCCTGAAAATGACCAATGTACTGTTTGTTATTTGATTCACTTACGAGCATCGAGAGGCAAATTATGGAGCTCTTTCATGGCCAGAGAATGGGCTACTGATGTGGAGACAGCACAAGGGTTGACTTCACAAAAATGTGGGGATATTTTCTGGCTCGAAACAGTAAAATAAAAATGAGCAGATATAATATATATACACTGTTAGTTTCCCTGGTTTCACTAGTTTCCTTTTTTTGTTTAGAGATGCAATTTAGAAATTAAGCTTAAACAGCCGGTTAGCTTAGCTTAGCAGAAAGACTGGAAAACGGGGGGAAACACCTATCTCCATTCTGTCAAAAGGCAACAATTCCCACTCAAATGCGATCACAAAGCTGTGTCATTCATATATATTTATGGCCTGTTGCAATTCAAAGTCACTGCTCAAAGATTAACCTTTAAGAAAGCGGCACATCGGGTTTAGTATTGGAAGAAAAAAATGAAATGCAACTAAACACACATGGATTCAAGCTCTGCAGTGGCTACTCTACTTTATTGAGATTGTCTTTATAATTCACAGACAGGAACGGGAATTGGGATAGACCGAGCATGAAAACATGATGGCAGCTGCCTGGCGCTTCATAAGTGCAAATGTCAAAGGGCGTTTAGGTGCAGTGAGGAGCGCGCGGAGGTTGGTGCTTCTCGAACGGGCAGCAGCGCTGCTCACCAGCAGTTGGAAACGGACATCTTGCCAGGGTTATGACTTCAAACGTGTAACAGCCTCAGCAGCTCCAGGCCAAGGGAGCAGATTGCTCCAATTACAGCAAGCCTCACGCACCAGAGTCCCCTTGACACATGCAACGGTCTATTGGAGTGGACTTATGGTAGTGGTATGTTGCTCTGGAGCACTGGGGGCCCTCACATCCCACTGCCAATCTGTATTCTGTTTGAACCCGCAGACACCTCCTTTTACCCCTGCCTTCGTTTCAAATTCTGTTCAGACTGGGTGTTTTTGGCTGCCAACACAGGTGATTGGCACCTTCTCTCTGAATTTATAACAAAATCAATTCTCTAACAGCATCCCTGAGCACATCAATCTAAGGGAGATGCTTTCTACCCCCTCGTTTTCAGCTTCACAGGCACAGAGTGGTTATAGATGAATCCCTCAGTATACTTACCCGGTATCGCCTCTGAGAGCTGTGGCGGAGCGCTGCTTTAATTGGCAGCGTCAAGTAATACACAACATGTTAGGCGCAAGCAGCATCGGGAAGCACCTTGTTAATTGAGGGCTGCAGTTGAGCAATTGACTAATTGATCAAGGCTTTTACAGAGGTAGATTATTCATGGCGGCAACACTGCGGGAGGAGGAGCCTTGTCAAATATGATTCATGTGTCTCTTGGAAGGGACAGTTGGTCTCCATGGTCTCTTTTGTTCTGCAGGCCCGATGCGAAGGGGATTGTACCATCAGCACCTCCGCCCGACCGCTCGCTTCTCCCTCTAAATCAGAATTAAAAAGGTGAGGTTGGTGTTGATAGGTTGCCACAAATGATACAGTGTTGTATGTCTGTATGCTTCCCCGGACGGCTGCTCCACTCCCACGAACACCATCAAGATACAGGGAAGATGTATGGTTGTGATGTAATGAAAGCATGAAGGGACCCCAAGTCATGGAGGAAATGTCTCCATCACACAGGTATAGAGAGGTAATCATACCCCTGTGTACTGTACTTTGGGGGGGAAAGCGAAATGTATGGCTACAGTGCAAAGCTTATGAATTGAAGGAGATGCTGAAAAACCTCTTATCCGGTCTGTGAACTGAGATGGTGCACTATGCTGTGTTGTAAATAGTATCTAGTTTGTGTCTTTATGAGTATTCAAGGTGTGGATGTGGTATGGACAGGATGAATATGGCTGTGGTGAGAGTAATGCAAGATAATGTACACTGTAAGAAACGTACTGTGAAATTCACAGTTATTAGCTTGCAGCCATTGACAAGTACTGGAAAAAAACACAGTATATAACTAGCAGCTATTGTAAAGTAACATACTGTAAAGAGAATAATCACAGTAACTTTAGGGCAAATGGATGAGGCAAAATGGATAAATGGAGGGGAAAAGGCAGGTGTTTTACAGTAAACATTTGACACATTATTCAAAATAGATTTAAGAATAAGGTTGGGGATGATTTGTCAACATATCCCACGGAAAGCCAAAAAACACAATCCCTCTAGTAAGTAGTACTCCTGTTTGGGTTTGAAAACTACAGCGCCCAGCTGTTTGAGGAAGCCTAAAGCCTTGTTTTTAAATTATGAAATTATACACACATGAGCCCTTCGTCAAGCTTTGTGTCTTCAGAGGGAACGACGACGCCGGCTCAGAGGACAGTAAAACAGTGTTGTTGCAATGACCTAAAACAATTTGTGTTTGGTGAGTTCCAGTCATTGAACAGCACATTATGCAAAAACATGAAATAGAATACTGTTTGGCATAAATAATTGGGGGGGGGGGATGAAAAATGTTACGTGTGTTTTTATTGGTGATACTATGTAAAAGTTGAGAGGCACCATTATTTTAACGTGTAGCCCAATCTTTCTTGTTGTCTCTGACGGGACCTTAATTAAGCGAAACATCCATCCGGTTAATGGTTAATGGAGTTTGTTGACAATAAGAATAACACTCAGGACTTATCCTTTACAGATATTTTGCAATTGCTGAAACACAATTTCTGAAACGAGGGCCCTGTTTGTCGTAACTCTACACACAAAAACCAAAAACAAGTAAACAAAGTACAAAAGATCTTATATCAGTCGCATACTTTAACTGAAGATGACATAGAACATAATACTTTATATTGCAATGACAGGCCTCCATTGTTCAAGCTCTGATTTTCAAGTTATCTACTTGGTTAGAGGTGTTTTCACAGGTGCATTCTGGGTGCATGTGATTGATAATTGAGTGTGATACTTCAATGTAAGTGTTTAGAAAATGTCACACGCAGGCTTTAGCTTTGAATGATGTGTCTATTGCAGATAACCGAGTGTAGTTATTTGCATTTGTAATTGTAGAGTTTTTTTAGAATTTCAAACTAGGTGTCGTGCAGACAATGAGCCGATTCTCATCTCTTACTTTATTGTTTGCGTTTATTCTCTGTTCTTGTACAAGAGTCACAGACTGCACTGAAAAATGACTTGAGTTGAACAGCTTGAATTATTTTCATGATTTCATGAAGCTGGAATATTACCATAATGGGTCACAATATTTCTATGTTCCTATTTGAAGATTAGAGGGGCATACCGGGGGAGAGGCTTGATTTCACTACACCAGTTACACCACATAGACTGTCGTCTATCCAAGCTCAAATACAAACTTGTGAGGCTTGCCAAGTTTGCCAGCAGCATAATCTTCCACATCCAACAAGTAAAGGATTCATCTCAGTGTTTTAACAGCGGAAAATATGGCAACTGGAAATGTTTTCTGTGGCCAGACAGAGAATCAAAGGGTCTTCCCACTCACATTTCAACTGCTTTTGATGGATTAAGTCCACAAAGTCTGTTATTGATTACTGCAGAACTGCTAAATCCTCTTTACTTTGCTGCGAATGAAGATGTGTTGTGTTATGTTGATGAAATTACACTTGTGTTGAGCAAAATCACATCTGGATCATCGGTGTGTGTATACTGCAGAACGGAATTATTTTTTTGAAACCAGTTACAATGCTGTCGTTCTCATATTTCAATTGTCAATGTCAAAACACACAATCAAGTGTTTGGGTTTTTGATTCGTGCCGGGTTGATTTTTCGACACAATACATTGTTGTTGATGGTTGAATAATTTGAAATTTTTGAAGAGCCAGCGCTACGGCCATTTCAAACAAGACTGCAGTTTCCAAGGTTACCGGTAATGCAGCTTTGTTGCTTTAGGTAGCAGGACTTGGGAACAGATCGCAATTTGTGTTTTGATGGGGAGCAAAAAGAAGAGGAAGAATCCGTCAGGAAATCTGGAAAAGTCTGCTGTGTTGGATGAAATGATAAATGCAAAAACAAAACTGGCAACAATGTGTCTGTCCTTGTTGATCTGTCCCTCAAAAAGACAATAAACACCTTTATAAAGGCTGGCAGATACACACTCAAACCCACACAGCAGACGTGTTTGAAATCAAAAGAGAAACATGAAAATCCATCCCGGTATATTCAAAATACAACTTTTCAAATATATTGAAAAGAGATTTATTCAGAGAGGTCAAAGTGTCACAATGTGAACAGAGAACTTGGGTGATGGATCAGCACCCGTTTGACAGCTGGATGTGATAAGAGCCCTTGGGCATGTTCAGGGATGTGTCTGTGTATCTGTTCATCGGAGAGGCAGGTGGTTGAAGGACTGAATTACTTTGCCACCGCTTCATTTATGTTTCGGCTCCAGCTCTGGCAAAAGCACTGTTGGTAGAATTCATGGAAAGGTACTGAAGGGTTTGAAATGATAATGACTGTTATTAGAAACAATACACAACCACACATGGAGCAACTCCATCACATGCAAAACTGAACATTGTTCCGAGTCCAGAGTGGAAATCATCAATCAGCTCCGGAGGTTTCTTAAATCAATACCATGCGATGACACTTTGGCAGCGCTCTGCATACGTCCGTCCGCCCAAAGGCTGCTGGGACAAACACAAGAAGACTCTGCCGCGATGCATCTTCCTCTCTCCCTCCTTATTCACCGAGGCAGTTGTTTGTGACAGAAACGGTGGCAGGTCACAGGTGCCACCGAAATTAACCGTCTTCTTCCTTTTCCGCTGCAAACAAGTGCGAACATTTACCTTCCCCATACAGTGACATGCAGCTCTGTGGATGCATCCACCCGGAGCATTAGATTTCAACGTGAGCACAAATGAAGAATATGCTTTTCTACAAGTAGAGGTGACTGCTGACCCAGTTTGAAGTTGGCAACGTGTGCCAAGGTCGGACACCCACAGCTTTTATTTGTTCACAAACCGCCAAAAGGCATTCTTGACTCAGGTGTATTCACCGTTATGTGTTTTTTTTGTGCGTGTTCATTTTCCATTCTGGGTGTCTCTGTGGTCTTCTGTCACCTTTGTGATCCTGTGCAGCACAAAGAAAAGAATGAAAGAACCTTCCTTTACCTGTATTAGGTACAAAAACAAAGATTTGTACGTCTCTCTTTTTTTTTTTTTAAATGCCACTTTTTTTTTAATTCAACAAATATGGCAACAGGACAAATGTTTTTACATTCAACATATTCATTTTATTTAGATAAGGAGTTTTCTATTGGCTGTTTTCTGTTTGTGTCTGACTCAAACCCACCTGTTTATTCACAAATCATTCTGCTTCATAATAGAAAGAATAGCAAATTCTGTGAGTAAATCTCCAGTGTACATAATAATAACAATGTTGTGTCTCTTGAAAGGATTCTGAAGTCTTAATCTCTGCTGTACAGCCTCTCTCTGTCGTGTCGGGGATGTCATTCATACATCTGACCTGATGAAAAGCCTTCGGAGTCAAAACACTGTCAGCAAAGAAAGCATGAGATACACGACTATCTCTGTTTCCTCTTTGCATACTAAATTATTAAGCTATGATGGGGGAGGACTTTGCTGCCACAATACTGCTCTCTGCTGGTTAATGGACCTCTTATGTGAGACTGTCCTTTTGATCTGTTTAGAGCTGGAGAGAATGAGCCTTCGGGTTTCCATTTGTTAAAGGAAAACATCTCTTTTCATTGTGCCATTCATAAAAAGATCTCTTTTAATTCCGATTCAAATCCCAGGATGAGTGAACACTGTTGTCGTATTATTAGAATTGCACATACTGTATATTTGCATATGTATGAAGAGAGTAATCATCAAACCCGTGTCATTCATTATTTGTTTCCCCTGTACCTCGGAGGTGCAGCGCATCAGGCATGCCGTGTAAAGGCAGATTCAGAAATGTTCTGTCGTCTCCTCGTGTAGGTTTATGGCACAGATCCTCCACTCTGTGACTTACACACTGCGGGGGGGCTGCAGTTTTAGCAGTGCTTCACAGGATCCCCGGCTGCAGGGGCCTCTCGAACATTTGGAGTAATATCACTTTGTTCAGATCCTACAGTCGTATGTATGAGCTCACCTTGTCAGGAGCTTAGAAATGTCCTGCAGAGCCCCCGGCGCTGACCACCCACCTCTTTTTAGCCTTGTTACAGAACCAAAGGGAAATCATATTTCAAGATGGATACCCTCTCTCTTCATCTGCACTGCTTATTACTGCATCCAAGAAAGATCAAAGCTACCTAAAGTACTCTCAGAGCTTGCAGCCCCTTGAAAATTCTTCACAGCAACGAGATGAAGACTGCCTCCACTTTTATCTTCACCTTACTTAGCAAGCGAGTCCTATTTGTCCTTTTTTCGGACAGATTTGCCGTGCTCTTCTCACAGGCTACATGCTCTGCGGGGGAATTGATTATTCAAGAAGGCAAACACATTCAATGTCATTATTACTTTTTTTTATGTGCCACTAAAAGGGGAAAACGCACAACTCCCCTCTGCCAGGTATGGATTTATGTATCGGCATTACCCAAAACGAGCAGCAATAATCAAATGTGACCAGTATCAAGCGGTGACTGAGGCAGCAGACTAACCCGGGGACCCTCTCCCTCTCGGTCTATCCTGAAACAGCTGTTTGAGCTCTAATTAAAGGGAAGTAGCAGGTGTCACCTGTGCCCCAACTGCAGGGGCACACCTGGTTGCATTAATTTGATCCAAAGTGGTTTTGACGGACTGCCTGCTCTCTGGCGTCCCACATTAAGCCACTGGAACTGAGCACCTGCTTGAAGCGGGCAGGAGAGAGCGCCCCACTAACACCGCTCTGTGGAGGACCGCCAGGCTGGCGAGCCCAAGTCT
Source organism: Anarhichas minor (assembly GCF_050575085.1). Lineage (NCBI taxonomy): Eukaryota > Metazoa > Chordata > Actinopteri > Perciformes > Anarhichadidae > Anarhichas > Anarhichas minor. The sequence continues at coordinate 18,750,073 of NW_027466453.1, forward strand.
TCGCAGAGACCCAGGGGACGGCTCCCTCATCCCTGACTCCGACTCACCCGCAACATCTGCAGACCTGCGACGCCGACCTTTAGTCACACCGGTGCTGGGTGTGCCCGAGATAATTGTCTGTGGAAACCTCCCCGGGGCTGTAAAGGCAGCTTGTTTCAGATCTCCTGATGATTTCACAGGACATTTAACTTTACACCTCTCATTTGTTACCTCTTCAGGGCATTTCCAAATATCCATTACCAGGTTCCCAGGGTATGTGGCAACCCTTCACCTCCACTAGCTTTTATGTGTATGCATAAATTGCCTGGGGGATAAATGTGACACTGCATTTGCAGGTACTGACATGTGTTTGTGTGCAAGCTTAAAGCAAACAGATGACCTTCAAACCTGAGCCGTGACAACAACAAAAAGCCCAGATTGTGGAACTGCAGATGCGGTGTTGTGTCTTCTCTCTGACACTTCAATTGCCTTATGAAATTTACATCAGCAGAGAATGAAGCTGCAGCGATTTGAATGGGTCCTGACTCTGGTCATGCTGCACTCTCTGTTGCAACACTTTCTTTGTGCCACGACAATACATTAATTTCATGAGTCAACAGGCTACGACTGGCAGTTTGTGTCGAGCTAAACATTGTTTAATTGGATTCTGATCCATGGCAACACCGCCGGAGGCTTGTTTCCATCTTTTATTTCAGCAGCACCTGGAGCGTAATGGTGGTGATTACATCCCTGCTGTGGTGTCCCAGTGGTTCAGGCTTCGCGGGCCCATGGGAATACGCTGCTAACAGTCACGGTCCATGCTGCCCTGCTGCCCTGTTTGGCTGCTGGCAGACCCTGAGCTGCTGCTGCTGCTGCTGCTGCTGCTGCTGGGAGGTTTTGTTACACCGTAGAGACAAGGTTCAAAAGGAATCATAAAACCAAATTGTTTAGGCGAGAATAAATAAATTTGTTCAATTTTTATTTATTTTTTGCACAGAATGTCCAACATGTCACTCTGCCGCCAGTAGTCTTAAGTGCTTTCGGGACAAATCATCACATGTGACAATATTGGTGAAATGTACCTTGCCTTGTTATTTCTTCATTTATTTACTGACATGGGTTGTTGCTGTTTTTTAATGCACCAGCACTAATGAAGCCCTGGTATTCGAAACATCTGTCTAAATGAATCAGACTTCTAACTGCATAAATGAGTTTGGAAAGACTCAGATTTTATACATGTCCTTTTTTCTAGTACATGACAATTTACCCCGAGCAGTGCAACAACGTACCCGGTGATGGGGCGACTTTTCACAAATCCATGTACATACACATTTATAACGGTTAATTAGAGTGAGAAATAAAACTCTTAAGAATATACATTTGTGCACTAGAATGTATTATTTCATTCTGTATAGAAAATGAGTGGCTGTGATGTACTGAGACTGAGAAGTTGAAGTGAAAGCAAAAAGTGTGAGAAGATGCCTCGCTCTCCCCTAAAACAAGCTCAAGTACAGTCGAGATCAAGACAGACCCGTTAGAGGCACACAATGAAAACACCTCAAAGTAGCCTCAATCAAGTTAGCGTTGATTATCTTATTAAAAAACATTTTTTGTTATATTAGTTGAAATATTCATTAGCAGCAATAAATCAAATGCTCTGACAACAAAAAGACGCAACTACCTGCCTGCACTCACTGAGCATCGCTGGAGTCCTCCACGAGCTGCTAGCCTAACAGCTGTGAGTGCTAACAATAGCCGTGTTCGTTGTTTACCTTCACAATTATAATTTTGGGGGAGTGGCTTTTTAAAGGAAGGCCTGAAGGGACGGGCTGCCAGTTAATGGCTTGGTGATTTTGGAAGAGAGTTGGCAACACTGGGCTGGTGTTTTCGGTTGCATAATTTTTCAAATCAAGCGTACCCTTCATAGTTTCTAAAGATTAGCAACCCTAGTTGTAAATTTACTTTGAGAGGACTTTTATTAAACACAATCAATTCACTTTTGATCCAAAGCAAACACATATAGCACTACTGGTTGAATATTAACATGTAAACTGTCAGATTCACGGGGATTTAAGTATTCAACTTGTTTTTTTCAGGGCGAAAAGAAGTAAAATACAAATATGTTTATTAGAATTTAACAAAAATGTTGATATTTTCAGCGGGTCAGAGTGGGTTAAATGGTGAGATTAAAAGTTCATTATCGTCAATTGCCGAAACAGTCCCAGCACATGGTTTATTCAGTAGCTGTGCTGGAGCTTTCGATCGTAACACACAATCTTCCTCAAAAACTCAGGCATCTGCTGAGGAACGTCACGGTGACGACAAGACTCCAGGAGGACTGTTTTGTTTCATTTGACAGAGCATTAAAAATATATATAAAATGTGTTAATCTGTTAGCTTTAGTTGTGTTGGAAGGTGGATTGTGTTTGTTTTCCCCTGCTTCCAGTATTTATGCTAAACTGAGCTAATCTGGTCTGAGAGTGGCAAGTGTATTAAGTGTATTTCACAAAATGTCTCAAGTATTTCCTTTTAGATATAAAACCTAATTTAATGATGTATACAGAAAACCTCCTTAATTCCTGAGTTCACCAAACTCATTTAATTTACAAAATAAATGTCCTTGGCGAGGATAAAGTCTTCCGAGTTTAAAATATTTGAGAATTAAATCATTTGGAAATGAAATCTTTCAACATCTTCAGAGCGACGCCATGCTAATGCGGCCCTGATCAGACGGAGCGATCGCCCTCTCCTTCCAAGGAAAGCTGTGAAAGGTCACTGACCCCTGCCGATGGCGATCTGGGACGACGGTCTGCACATGAAGTCAACACTGACAGCACAGGGAGGGATAACATTGCTGGGCCTCTGACCTTCAGTGTAGCCCCGCACTGTCTTACAACCACGGAGTCAGACATATCTGAATAATACATCAGCCTCTCCTGCTGGGACCACCCCCACCACGCACACAAGCAGAGGTACACATCACAGCATTCACAACATGTGTGGTCTGTATCCCACAGCATTCCATACAATAATGACCACAGCTGAGGTCAGGTCAGCTACCTTACAATATGTTTATAAAGGGACATATGTCATTGAAGTGCTTTTTTTTAGCTGCAATGGGTTAGCCCAGTTTTGTTTCCCACATTGTATTGAAATTGATTGTTATTGGTGTTTTTTTATGTTCCACACACAATTATCCCCAATTCAGTTTCAAACCTTCAAGCTTATTAACACTTTGCCTGCTCTCCATCCTGCCATTTATTCTTTTACATTCAAATTGTGACTTCTTCTTTTTATTTTAAGGCTTAAAAGACAGAGAAAATCAACACAATGCTGCAGTTGTGGCCTGCACAGTAATTCCTCACCTCCCTGCGAGTAAGTGAACAATAGCTCGAGCCTCGAGAATTCTGCTGTTTACACAGTGAGAATGAACAGAAATGCATGAAACATTTTAAAATCCCCTGTGATTCCTGGAAAGGCGGGCTGTCTTGCTCTTGTCTCCATCTGCTTTACATACAGTAACAGCTTCACAGTTTGCACGGAGATTATTTGAATTTCATAGAGTGTTTGACATTTGATAATAGTGGTATATAGATTCTAGACTTCCCTGCTGACGGCTTCCTATCATGTTTGTTCAGCTACATATCAATCAGCCTTCCAGGAATATCTGTATTTATATAAAGATTCTGAGTAGCAGGAGCAATGAAAAGAGGGGGGAAACAAATGTTTGTGAAACAATTGCATTCATTTATTATGTTGGGAGAGCTGTTGTCTCAACACCTTTTAATGACTGTGTCTGTGTGTGTGTGTGTGTGTGTGTGTGTGTGTGTGTGTGTGTGTGTGTGTGTGTGTGTGTGTGTGTGTGTGTGTGTGTGTGTGTGTGTGTGTGTGTGTGTGTGTGTGTGTGTGGTCGTCTATATAGTTCAATCAATGTCCGAGTTCAATCAATGTGCATTTTATAAATTTGGAGTGCAGAGGTTACTCCCCTCTACTGGAGCACAGGGTGAATGCAGATCAAAGTTTGTTTTGTAAAAACAAATCCAAAATAAAAACGTCTACATCCTTGAAATTTCTTGAATTGAAATATCGCTGAGTTCACGTATTTGTGCAGTATTTTGAGAAGTTGTTCTATTCTTGTCTTCGACACCTTGCTCTTATCGCGGAACCAATGTTCTCCGCTGTCCGAGTTCCCTTCCGGTCTGTTTTTGATGTAGCACAGGCATGGCTAAGGCATGGCTAAGGCAGCTCCTGCACTGCTTACAGTCCACGTTATGAAAGATAGTATTGGATTAACGGTGTAAATGTCGTGATAACAGGTAAATATAACATTGAGCGTATTAAATTCCTCTTTAGCTAGTAAGTAAACGTAACGTCACTGTTTAGTAATGCGTCGGTTTCCTGTATTTGAGGTTCGTGCGCGTATTAGCCTAAATCAACTTAAATGTGACACTTTTGATACTTTGCAAAGATAATTTGTATTTCCAGCTGTTTGCCAAAAAAAGTAGTCATGTCTCTGATTGTCTTATTAACATGCATGTTATCTAATATTACGTTATTGGAGCTGGTTGTTGTCACACAGTGGAGACTTCTGGGATGCTTTACCAGGAGTCAATAATTCGTTACAAATATTATAGGCTACATAATTAAATGATGTACACTTTGTCATTATTTCATTTTAGTATTTGCTTCAGAATTAAACTAAACATATTTAGACAAATCCTCTTGTTTAGTTCTCATATATAACTTGTATTTGAGTGTTATAAATATATATTTTAATTAAAGGTATCATTCAACTATGCAGCAACAAATGTGACATCAATTCATCGCTATGTTATTTTGTTATTGTTGATGTTTTTATGACCAAGAAAAATGACAGAATTTGAGGTGAACTTTCAGTGAAGGTTTACTCTGCCCATCTTCCTTAATGACGTCCATAATGTTATCTGACAGTAGGACCGTAATTTCCCCAAATATCCCAAATAATTCATTTTTTTGTGTTTATTTGCTAAATGTGTATTAATTGGAGGTCCCTGCAGGGTCATAACTGTCCTGAACCTGGGGACTACCTTCAGGCATGTGGCAGATTAAATGCCACCATTCACTTTACTTGTGTTCAGTGACAAGTCCGCCTCAAGGTTCTCAAGGCCCAGTTTCTGTACTCAAATGAACCAGCTGCTCAGTGTTGGCTGCCTCGTGGTTTGGCTTCACAGAGCATCTGAACACGGATGGAGTCACATGGAGGCCGAGTCTGGCGGACACAGACACCATGTGACGGAGTGTCGTCACTGAGCATGTGTGTTTTGGCTCGGGACGTCCTCACCTGCGTTTTGTGGTTGCCAATTTGGAAATTGGGTGTATACATGTGTTTTACTGCAGCAAAGAGGGTGTGGGTGTGTGTGTGTGTGTGTACGATGGTGGGCAGTTTTAGCTAATCGTGGACCCATGACCATCGTTGAAGTATTCCACAAGCAGTGCACATGTGAATGTAGCAGTGCATCCTCATTAGTGCTGCCCTAACTCACCTTCACTGTCTGTCCCTCAGCATACCCACAGACCTTCTCATCAATGGCCACGCTGTGGTCAAAGGTCTCTGCTGCTCTGCCTCATAATGAGGAACAGCTTCCACTGCAGTTCAGCGACAAAGTGGAGTCAAGTGTGGTGGAAATGCTGAAGCGGTCTCGGCGGCAGCTTTACAGCGACACCTCCAGCGCCAGCCGAACGCTTACCGCTCAGATCATTCTGGATTTCTCGTGGGAGAAACTCAACACGGGAACGTGGCGCCATGTGGACAAAGAGTGGAGACGCGTGTATTCCTACGGCTGCCTGTTCAAAGTGGCCGCTCTGTGCCGGGACGATCCGTCGGCAGATGATGTCGTGCAGGCCGTGAGGACTTGTGACATGGGTTTACTCATGGGGGCGGCCATCTTGGATAACATACTTCAGGTTATTGTTCGGATTCTGCAAGAAGAAGTCAGGAAATCCACTAAACCAGAAGAGGAACGTGAACACGCTGAAGTCAAGGTAGGTCCCAGGTGGTTTCATTTTCAACACACATCATTCATGTGAGCGTGTCACTTTAGTTTATCATAAGTCATAAGTTAACTCAGTGATGCCGTCAGAAGAAGTGTGAATAGTCACGTGATGCTTTGGTAAGATATTAGTTGAATGCAACTTTTTTCAACATTGTTTTCCTAAAATTCTTCAGCCTTAAAACAAATTGCCAAAGCACATTTATTATCACAAGAATAAAAGCAAGGAAATCATCATGATGATGAAATAAGATGTGTACTGCTGATTTCATTTAGGTGACCAATAAGAGCACTTTGTTCATCTAAGATGTGCATTAAAAACTGCGTAGAGAAGCAGTTTCGTGTGTTTTATGTGTTTTCTGTGGTGCAGCCACAGCCGAGATTCTTGGAGGACTTTTCAGACTCGGCTTCTCTAAAGTTTAAGGGAACTTTTTCCTTAGTCGCCCTTTATTTTGTCACACTCCATCAGACGTCACTGACAATAAAGGGCAACAAACACTCAAATGTCAGATCACTTTGTTTAGATGCCGTCAGGATGGAGAGTTTAGAGGAAGGTTGGCTGGATGTTTGTTTCTCTTTGCCTTTAAAAGAAAAGCATACATTTAACCAGCTTGATTATAATTGTCTATTTGGTCTCTAGAGTCGAGCTGAACAACTATTTTCATTATCTTTTCTTCTGCCAATTAATTCTCAGTAAATCAAATAATTGGTAAAGTCAGTAAATGTCAAAAGGTAAGAAATCCCCATGTGCCCATATGAGATATCTCCAAATAGCTTCTTTTGCCCCGGCAACAGTCCAAAATGTAATTATATAGAATATACTATCACATAAAGAATCTAAGAATCACAAATTGTCTTTAGCTTGACAAAGTGACGTAAACGCTACATTTTTCTCTTATAGAGAAATATGATGACAATATTTTTTCTTCATATTTTCCCCTTAAAGCTCTTCATCTGAGAGTTGAATTAAAGACTTGACAAACCCCTGTTGTTGTTGTTGCATCATTCAGAGAGTGAAGATGGAGTGCCCACGTGTTCCCGTGATCAAAGAGGAGTCAGCAGTTCCCAGGATAAAGTGTCCTTCACTGGAGAGCTTCAGCACCAACTACCTGCTCCCCCTCAGACCAGTGGTTCTAGAGGGGACCATTGAGCACTGGCCCGCCCTCAACCAACACCCCTGGAGGTTTGTTTTTTTACGTTGAGAAAAGAAACTGGCGGTGTTAATAAGTACGCGACTAGTCCTCCATCATGGTGAAACACTACAACCAAACCGTATGTTGATTCTAATCCCACTGATTTACAAGTGTGATGCCAGCTGAGTGTTCCTATCTAGCTGTGAGGACAGAAAACCTGCAGCGCTCTGGTACCGAAGCACCACTGTCACGTACCATATGACTCACATCTGTTGTTTTTTAAACCTGGCACTATGATGTGTGGTGTAAGTTTCACTCATGGAAACATCCCTGATTGCTGACTCTGTCTGCCACCAGAGTCTGATATAACGTTTAGGATTATCCCTCACTGCCGACTCCCGACAGCTGACTATTCACTCTGACGCCTGACACGCGGCTCCGATGGTGGAGGACGACGCCCACAAGTGCACACGTGGCAGATTTTGTTTCAGCAGGGCTGGAATCCTCAATGACCAGATTTGTGACTTTAATTGTTGTTTTACAGTAACGATTGACTCATTGAATTTTCTCCCTCACACACAGCATAGCGTACCTGAGGTCTGTGGCCGGCTGTCGGACGGTTCCTGTTGAGGTGGGGTCCAGGTACACGGACGAGGAATGGTCACAGACGCTGCTCACGGTCGATGAGTTCATTGATCGATACATTTTGAATAAAGTAAGCGCATCCTCATCGAGTGTTGCTGTTGACAAAGAACGATCTCTACGTGGTTTCTAACACACTGTTTTGATTTTTCCCAGGAGGGAGTGAAAGGTTTGGGTTATCTCGCTCAACACCAGCTCTTTGATCAGGTACGGTATCCTCTTCTCTGACGACATCATTACCGAAATACTACTCTATTCATTTTGTCAGTTTACTAGTTGATTTATTCAGTTTATATTTTTTGGCCCCATGAAGAATTGAACTCTCCTTATTCCCAGCTGTCATCTTCCCGCCGCGTTGTTTTGAACAGTATTGACTGTTGGTCCTAATTTTACCGCACAAGTCAATACATTGTCTGGATCGAACTTTACTAAAAGGGCACCTTGTCGAGCTGAAAGTTATGTATTTTGGGCTGTTTATTAGAACAGAATGATTTTTCACGCAATAGCCTCATCCTTCAGGAGTAATCAGCTAATCACATGTTAATTACATGGATTAAGAAGACAAATCCAATGTTTCCCTTTAGATAATGAACACATCTTGAGACACGATGGGAATGTCATTCGTTTTGCAGGTATTTGGTCTTAAATAGTTGTATAAACTATTACCAAAGTCTCTCTAAGTATAAATGTATATATGGATTTTATAAAGGATTTTATATTGTTTTATTTTGTCATTTTATTTTGATTTTAAAGATGTGTATATATGTTCTACGTGTGTGTAACATGAACAGGCTTTAAGTTCAATTTCATTGCGCAACCCTTTGTTGTAAAATGACAAATAACGGAAACCTAAAAAAACTAGACGAATGTTTCACCAAACTTGTTAAAATGTAGAATTCATGACAATCCCTCCAATAGAGGTTTGAGATGTTTCAGTCTGGACCTCAGTGGAAATACCATTTTTTAATTTTGTATTGCATGTTACCTGCTGGGAAACGGTCAGAAACGACGAGGTGTGATTCAGCGAGCGAGTCTGAAACGCCCTCCTGGTGTGATCTTGTTTGTTTGACGTTGCCTCAGATACCAGAGCTGAAGGAAGACATCCGTCCTCCTGACTACTGCTGCCTTGGTGAAGGAGACGAAGACGACATCACTGTTAACGCGTGGTTTGGGCCCGGAGGTACGGTGTCTCCTCTTCACCAAGACCCTCAGCAGAACTTCCTGGCTCAGGTGACGATATGAAGGCTATTGTACGAATGCAGTTAGTGTCAAAGATGTGTCCCGCTGTTTGTTTGCCACGTGGGATTTCCCCTTGTTTTTGTCCACCAGGTGGTGGGAAGCAAATACATTCGCCTATATTCCCCAGAGGACACAGACAAGCTGTACCCTCATCAATCACAGCTCCTTCACAATACCAGTCAGGTGGGGTTGACAGTCCATAGAGATGGTGCACGTTGAGCCTAATATATGCAGCATTTCCAATTTCTGACTCCTTCCATGCAGGTGGAGGTGGAGAATCCGGACGCGGAGCGCTTCCCGGAGTTCGCCCGGGCTCCGTATCTGGAGTGCGTGTTACAGCCCGGAGACGTGCTGTTCATCCCTGTCCAACACTGGCATTATGTCCGATCCTTAGAGCTCAGCTTCTCCGTCAGCTTCTGGTGGTCGTGACTGCAGATCCATGAGTAAAAAATAAAGTTATTTTTGTACAGAACAATTTGAGTTGAGCTTGTTTTCTGATTCTGTGGAGGGAAATCAATTATGAGTTTTTAACTAATGCGAGGCTAATTCTCCTGAATCTAAGGACCACCGCTGATCACACGAACCTTTGATCCGTGAGCAATGAACACTCACTGCTGAGTGATTAGTTTAATTGTGCTGCTCGTGATTACAGCAACATCTATTGTGTGGAAAGCTAACAGCGGGGAGAGAGAGAAAAGCAATGAGCAGTTAAAACTGTTTGTGCTCATCTCATCCTGCATGTAATTATGGAGTTGTTAGTCATCGCACTTGATAGGATGCGTTTCTCTTTTCAAATTGGTATATTTAATTGTGTTGTGAACCTTATTCATACAACTATCCTCAGATGTGTGATTTCCATAATTCATGGAAATGAGGCAAGTCTTCAAATTTAATAACCCAGTGAGCTACAGGTATGAAGATGTGGTAAACACGTCTCTCTGGTTAAACTGACAGTCAGAGACAATCAAGCAGGTCACAGACGAGAATGAATGAATTAATCCCCTGGGCACAGACGTACTTTGAAGTAAAAGGTGCCTCCCTGATGAAGTACCCTGACAGTACAACTCTTGTCGAGCTTCAAAAACACGACCCCCGACTACGAAGACAGCAGCACTTCGTTTTACATGTCAGACCTCTAACAAGCCCCGGTCGTGTTTCCCACAGGTCCGTTTCAATCAAACCTTCTAACTAGAACCATGAAGTATGTGGGGGGGTGACCAAATGAAGTAGATCAGCGCTGATGTACACATTTGATCTGCTTTTCAGCCAAATTCACAGTCGACTGAAGTGGTGTGCTGGGAAATCAAGGCTGTGGAATAAATCTGAGGAGTTGTGTAGGATTGGTGTGTGTGTGGGGTGGGGGGGGGGGGGTGTAAACACAGTGGCTCAAGTAAATGGAATGAATTATAATACATTTTACTCTAATTTAGAAAAATGACAAAGTGCAAATAGATAAAAAGCGTCACGTTTTTGTTTGTGAAACATTGTGTTCAGGTAATAGACTCATCCCAACCTAGTTGCGTTCCTTACGAGGTTATCTAAACTAACAACATGAACCCCGGCGGAGTTTAATTCTGTGAGTAAACGCTGTACACTTCACTTAGCCCATCAGCTCTTTGTTGTTGTCAAGTAGGCAGCACAATTGACTTAAGATCACACAAAACTGCTTACTCTCATTATAATGTAATCAATACTCAATTACAAGTGAAGTAGTGTGGGGCCTCCGGGCCTATAACCCTTTCTCCTCCAGCCAGACGCTCTCCTCCTGCTCCTCTTTTGATTAATGGCCTCGTGGATTTTCCAATAAATCTGGCAAATCAGGATTAAAGCCAGTAGATTTATCTTGTTTTGTGTTACAATAAACTGGCCGTACACACTGGCTACGTTATGGTGAGTAAAAAACACCAATCCACTGAGATCTGAAACACAGGCTGGTGTAAGAAACAAACAGAGCCTTGTGTTTTCCATTTAATCTGTTCCAAACGCAGTTCGGTCAGGAAGCATAACATTAAAGTGTGAGCCCTCCATCTGTCTGGTTTACAGGTCAAAAGCAACTTAATAAGCGTGACCTGAGTAATATTCCTCTACATTTATATGTATTGATTGCTTGAACCTCTTATGTCCGTGGTTTCAGAGGCCTTGGCTGTGTTTGGCATCTACACCATCTTAACTGTTTATTACAAAATGCTTCACAACACAGTGAAGAGTTTTGCTCAGCATGTTCAATTAAATCACTGGAAAAGCATAAAACTGTATTCATCAAAGATTCACAACATTGGGAGGAAAACATCGACAAAATGCAAAATTCACAAAACAAAAAGTTAAGAACAATGACTGTCAGGCATTAATTAGTAAATATTTCTCTGAAACATGACAACAATATTGTGTTATTTTCTCTCTTCTATTTTTATTAAACTGTCAATCAGTCTGTCAAACTATGAACAGCTTTAAAAATATCAGTTTTAGACAAACTATTATGACACTGCCTTTAATAAGAAACCTGAGCTGGAAGCTATACACATTACGAGATAAGGCAAATGGTTATTCAAAAATCCTACAGGAAGACAAACATGTAAAAGATCATGTTAATGATTAATGATGATACTGTGTAGTGTCGCGTTATTATTACAGACGGTACAAGGTACAATCTCAGCTGAACCATGTTATGCTTAAGGCAACTTAAAATGTTTCAGTAAGTTTCAATACTTCAAACTATTTCGAGTGTGAATGTTATCCAAATGTATACGACCTACAATGTGTTAATATAAAGCTCCTCCCACAAAACTATCAACGCTGATACAGAGATGTCCCGGTTCTAATATTCCTGCAATTCTCCAGAGAAGCTCTGCGTCCGCTCCACCGTGAAGAAGCAGAGCGTTCCGGTGAAGCCCAGGATGACCATCATCAGCAGCTGCCACTTGAGCAGCAGGTAACCGCTGTAGAAGAACGCCACTGCTGCGAAAACAGACTGACAGAGGAGAGCTTTGTAAGTCCAGCCCACTATTGTTAAATGATTGGCTGTATCAAAATGAGGTCAAAAAATATAATATATCATTTGTCTCTTTTGGTATCGGATTTACAGACCTGTGCATGCTGTAACAGACAAAAAAAAGTGCAATTTAATTCCAGTTGAATATAAAATGTCCAGGGTTTGTTTCTTGTTACTGGCCAATTTTTGCAGCGAAGACAACGAGAGGGGTTAAGAGATGTGTGAGGGTCTCGTTTTTTTCCTTTTTATGGGGCTTCAGGTGAATTTATTTCATACTTGACAAGACGACATCTTAACCCAGCTTTGCACAGCTCTGCTAACAAGGCCGGAGAACTGTCAACTCGGGATTACCTGGATGAATTTGAAGATGGCAAAAGCTGGCGTGCTGTGTTCAGCATAAACGCAGCCCAGTATGCTGTAGAGTTGTGTATTGAAACAACTGTCCCCAAGTCCAAGCAGGAAGCTGCACAGCAGGGCAATGGATACACTAAAAGAGAAAATATAACTCTCATTACAAACAAAGCACAGTTGCAACTGGCCTTCCCCGTGTTCACTCTTCTTCATTGTTAAATGGTGAGAGAAATCCCCTACCTAGGAGCTAGAAATGGTTGAATTTGGGTGGTGGTATTAAAGACGACGGGGGCATCATCTGGGATGTTGAGGAAGATCAAATAGACAGCAACGAAATGGACGACCATTCCCAGAAACACCACGGAGGTCCGTCTGAAGCGATTGTTCTTGCACAACAATCCAAACAGGCCTCCGCCTGACAAGAAAGAAGGTATTTATGAATGCAGAGACTCTCAATCCCCTCAACGAGCTCTGGTAGAGGAATGTTAACTTACCCACAATTTCTCCGATGCCTACCACAATCCCAGAGATCCCGATCAAGCCTTTAGCTGAATCTCCAAACTCCGTGGTGGCTCCGATACACGTCCCATACACTCCGCTGTAGAAAGACAGCTCCAGGCCTGCAGAAACAAGAGGGGCACGCTGCAGCTGCCAGCCGTCACCGGAGAGTTTAGATACATATTACATTAATGCATTCTCCATGCGACTTACCGCTGTATGCCATGCAGGGACCCAGGAGCAGTATAGTTTTAGTCTTCAGAAGCTGCAGGATGGTTTCTGAACGGGAGGAAACACAATACACTGATATGAATTGCTAATAAATATGTTGTATAATGATAACAAGTGGATTGAGCTCAGATAGAAACGCAGACGTTAGAAAACACCCAGGGGAGAATTTCAACCAGGAGGGGGTAAGGGAATTCAGATTTTAAGAGACAAAATCCCACTCGGCCTGTTTCTACATGCCTGGATGCCCTCTTGACATGAATCAGTGTGCATCTTCGATAAACCCGAGACGTTTTAGGCAGGTGTACACGCCAGACAAAGAGCAATCTGATCATCCAAACAACTTCAGGCTGCACTGAAGGCGGGTGCAAGTGCAGCTAAAACAGATTTAATCTGAAAGAGGCCGTTTCTCTGTACTCTCCTTGTACTGCTAGAAGATTTGTATCCACATGAAAGACATTTTCACCCGAAGAAAAACAAAACTGCCGGCTAGTTTCAGACTGAGAGCAGTGAAGTGCAGAGCACTAGGGGTTATGTCAAATAAAAGAAAACATGACTTTGTTGCCCTTTTCTGTAATACTTTGTGAAAAAAATCTCAGATGAACTGTGTCTCAAATCCATACTACATCCTAATAGTATACAGTAAGTACATACTAATCATCATAGTATATTATCGTAGCAGGTAGTATACAAGGAAATCAATTTACTTTCCATTTTATACTAAAAGTGGACGATACAATACAAACACAAACTACTTCACAAATAGACATAAAAATGCTTTTTTCTATCCTTTTAGTTTTCTGAGATCTTTTTCTTTTTCTTAGACGTAAGAAGCTCCTCAATGATCTTTGTGTCTATCAACAGCACGATACATAGAAACCTGGTAAGAACGAGTCTTGTTAGTACATATAGTTCATTGTGTATCCATCCTGACATACATATCTGTAAATAATACAACTTACTGAATTCTGACTTGGCATCCTGCATGGCGGTGTTTGCTCTGTGCTTATACCTAAACAACACAAACGAAATCAATATAAACTTTGACAAAGTTGAAATAAATAAATACACGTTAACTGCACACACAAACGATCACATAACTTCATTCAAGTGATTTAAAAATCCAAGACACTTGATTCCTGAAAATCTCAACACGCTGCAGAAAAGAGTGTTTGACAGTCAATGACGGCTCCTTAAAGGACTCCTGGTAAAGCTGTTCATCACTCAAACTCAGCAGGGTCACATAGCTGCATCTGAGAGAGAGATAACGGCTTCCAAACACACAAGCTGCCGCCACAAGACCGACCCAAACGTTTTCTCCAGAACTAGAACACTTACAAGATTTCTGTACGATCGACTAATTATTTCTACTGATCGTGTTTTGAGTTGATCTTTCTTCAGAGTCGAGCCGTACAAGTTAATACACCGTTAATAAAGGCCGCGCCTGGACAATTTGGGGCTTTAACCGCCGTCACTCTCGACGAGAAAGTCTCCGTCCCAGCCGACACAAATCTGCCTGATTGCACCCTACTTGTATGAAGTGTGGTGATTAGGCTCGACTGTGTCCACATTTAAATGATCCGCAGAAAAAAGGGCATTTTTGTGAAGGACAGGAGTGATTTATAACTACAGAACTGCAGTGGTGAGTCATCTTGACAAACCTTGCAAAATCCAAGGTGGGTTATTTAAGAATATGTCTTTGTCAGGTGGTGCTGTTATAGTTCAACAGAGTCAACTGGATGAAAATAACTTTTTTTGCGTCGCATGAAACAGTCTGCTCTGTCCCTTTTTATTCATCACTTGAGGTTCGTACCCTCCTTGTCCTTTTCCAATAGTGGTTCAGACAAGTTTAATATATTCTGAGTGATTTTGACAACAGTGAAAAAGGTGTAATTATGTCGAGGATGTTCGCTTACATCACGCGAGTCGAGAGCAGCGACTGCCCTTCCTCTTCAGAGAGCAACTCCTCTTCATGATGGCTCTTCCTCAACACGAGGAAGCTGAGTGTGCCGAGTATGGAGGCGACCAGCAGGGACAGAAAGATGTTTTTCCTTCTGCTGTCTGAGGGATGAAGATTAAAATAAAGCGCTTAATTAAAATACACACGATATATTAACAACATTAAGCTAGGACCATATTGAGAATAACCAATCAGTCCTTTAATCCTCTTGGTATTTTGCTTTCATCATCATGCAAGACTTTGCTGTTATATTCACGACAGTACTTACTGGAGTAGAACCCTACCTGATATCTCTGTCCTTCCATTCCAGTCTAAATAAATGTAAAGATTGCCAAATAGCATGCTGTAAAAAAGTAAAGCAGGTGAATCGAGTGAGTTGACAGACACAGAAAAAAAGCTTCCATTGTTCTCTGCCTCACTTGACTTATTTTTATACTCTTTGAGTATTTTGACAAAAGACTTGTCAGCGTCAATAAAACAAAAACAATGGCCGTGCAGTGAAAAAGAACACAAGATGGACTGGACTTTTTTTTGGGGGGTTGAAAGCGCTGCCTTTCTAAACCCAATCATCTGCATTTCCGCCTTTGAAGAGGCTTCTTTCTTCTTCTCTCTAAGCTGTTTATCTGCCTTTCATGGTGAACAGGGCAGTCCTATGAAGCGCTGGGATCTATTTCTGTCTTTAATTACATTTTACCTAAACTAAAAATGTTGTTGAGTAATTAGTCTGTCCCCAAAGCCTCAGCGGGGTTGAACAGGGCTTCTTCATAAAAGACAACAGTAAATGCATTTTGTACGTGTGTGTCAGCAGCCTGTGAAGAAGTGAATCATACGTTTACTGTGGCAGGGATCACCACTGCAGAGGCAGATTAGCGTTGCTCTGTTGTCAGCTTTGGAGCTGATGACAGCCAATGTAATTATTATACTAATTCAATTTGCATATTTTAACAAATACAAATTAGTTGTCAGAGCCAGTGTGCAAGAGCAGTGGGGCGAATGCAAGAGATGAAAAGGCCAAAATTCTCACCTGCAGACCTCTGTTTAAAGAGGTTTGGCTGTTTTCACATTGTGCAGAGAAAACAATGACTCACTGACAGATATGGCAATTTGTAATAGGATTTATTAAACATATTCTAAAATGAAGCATACCGTAATATCCTGTCAGGCTAAAAATACAGGCCTGACAGTAGTCTGCCTGCTATGTCTTTGATCAACTGAAATAGTTGCATCAAACAAGAAGAGGAAGAAAACATGACAAACATTGTGCTGAATTGTGTGTTATGCACTGAATGTGATGATAGGAGGAAATGATATAATGCAAGCTACATTATTTGCAACCCTGAGTTGCTTTGGGAAGCAAATTAGCAGGATGTTCAGATTCTCAAAAAAAAAAAAAAAATGACTAAAGGCCTCATTTTCAGAGACTGGCAGACAGCATGATACAAGTATTAAAGTGTTTAAAATTAGAATATTAAAAAGGTAAAGACTGGAGTGTAACTGTGTCAGTAGCTGCGTACCTGCACTGCAGTAGAGCCCAGAACATGCCTGTGTTCCTGTTGATGGTGGAAGCATCTGAGTTTTCCACCAGGAAGTGTCCTTGAGCTGTCCAGAGCACTGTGGGGGGAAGCGAGGTCATTTGGGGGAGAAAAATGTAACCAGTCAGTTAATTGCCCACACGAAGTGAAATATTATCTGTCTGTGTTGGTGTGTAATGCATCTAACCACACAGTCACCCCGGGACATGGGGAAAATTCATCACTAGTGCAATGATTTGAGGCTGCATTTATAAACAGGCACAGATCATTTTTCCTCATTTTTCCAGTAAATGCTCAGCAGAGCTGCTTTCTCAGTATGTTCACGAACATCTGCGTGCAAGCTCAAAGTGCTGCACACTATGTATTTGCAGAAAGAACTCCATTTAAGGGCTAATTTGGGATGTACTGTTTATACAACACATCCCAGTCATGATAATCCCTGTTTGAATGATTAAACACTATTTTGAACACTGTGCTTGAATAGGCTGCAAAATAAAACAGGAACCAAGCTGGAGTATTTATTTGTGCTTTTTTATGTGATTCAGTATGTGGGCTAGAACTGAAATGATTAGTTGATGAACCAATATTTGATAATTGACTAATTGTTTATTCTGTTGTCATTCTTCAGGCAAAAATGCCAAATCATTTCCCAGTTTCAACTTCTCAAATGTGAGGATTTGATGCCTTTCTTTGTCGTATCTGGTAGTTTTCGGGAATTTGAATGAGCATTTTTCACTATTTTATGGCATTTAATAGACTAAACAATTAATGGGGAAAATAACCAACTAATAATACTATAAATAGAATAACGTCATTTATCTCTCTTGACATTGTAACCCAGGTTTCAGGTCTGCATCGTAAGCTATACGGGGAGAATATCAAAGCTCCTGAACCAAAAGAGAGTTGCCTTAAATTACTGTAATTTGCTCCAATTCATTCCTTTAATGTTTACTAATCACCGCCTCAACTATAATCTGCATGATGATGCAAACATTTCAGAGAGTTACAGTCGTAGCTTGATTATTATTTGAGACCATAATTCAAAAACAAATCTGTTGGAGGAACTTACTGGCTGCTCCTACGCCGATGAGTACAGAGGTCAGGTAGAAGGACCATGTTGAAGGGATGATGAACACGGCGATGTACCCACTAGAGAGAAAGCCCGGGGAACAGCAATGAGCAACTTCTTTGTCAACCTCCTGTATGTAACTACCATGCCGACGTTTACCTGTAAAGTAGGCCACTCAGAAA
This sequence comes from Anarhichas minor, assembly GCF_050575085.1. Lineage (NCBI taxonomy): Eukaryota > Metazoa > Chordata > Actinopteri > Perciformes > Anarhichadidae > Anarhichas > Anarhichas minor. Next base: position 18,767,904 of record NW_027466453.1, read on the forward strand.
CATGGTAATCTTCGGTCCAATTACTGCAACGACTGCTGGTGCAAGCAAGTTGGCGAATGAAAAGACCCCATAGATGATTCCGAGGCTGTGATTGGGGGGGGGGGGGGGGGGGGGGAAGAGGATCAGCAGTCAAGTTTTACTTTCATCAAATGAACGTCCTGAGTTGAGGACGTGAACCTGCGTGACCTACCTGTGGTACCCACTCCCACTGAAGGTATCATTCCGCAGGCTTTTCACCACAGTTTGCTGGAAATGAGATGAGAGCGCGGGGTTAGACTGGACGAGATGGGGTCATGTGTCCTTAATTCATTCATCCGGTTTGATCAATTCACTGACCATTGAAGAAAATTAGAAACACGAGGTGCGCCAGACACAGGCTTGTTTCCTCCTGCGCATTAGGCTCGCTTTTTTTGTTTTAGCTTCAAAGTTTTAATAACAAAAGTTGTGTACAAAACCAAAAGCATTAGTTGTATGGTTTATTGGGCATATACATAAAGATACTACCTATTCGGGATACATTATACAAAGGGACCTACACTGAAGAAGATTATTTGCCGAAATATAGTTCTAATTCTAACAGTTACACATGTGAGTAAAAGCACAATGGGCACATCTCAACAGTGTTATGGGATATTAAATATGTTCCAACTCAGCTCAGTGTCTTCTTCAGGCTTTCTGAAAATAAGCTTTTAGAGGCAACAACAAACAAATGTGACTCAGGTTTGGATGTGTAAAAACTCAGTCATAAAGTGGAACTTACTTCAATGTTCCCACAGGTGGTGAAGGCGGTGAAAATGAACAAAAATCCAACACCCAAAATCACTACGTTGAAAGTCCTTCTGTCTGCCATGGTGTTGTATTACTCGTAAAACATTTTAAACGTACTGCTAATGTTGTGCTGTTGACTCATTTGAACTACACGTCTAGCAGAGACTCATCAACTCGGTTAAATCCATTTGAACAAAGTCGCGCGACTAAAGTTGACGTTACTAACTGTTTAGTAACAGTGTGATGCAGCGCAGAGTATAGGACAGAAAGCAACAATGCAGCACTGTTATAGGCCACTTCCCTCCTACCATAAGTAGCCTATTTATGATAGACGCATGACAACTTGTGACTTTAATTTAAGGCAATTTTTTTTTGCAGTCTTCCTTGTCCTTCTACGTCCGTGTTTTCCTCTCTCTCTCTCTCTCTCTCTCTCTCTCTCCCCCCCCCCCCCCCCCCCCCCTCCCCTCCTGCTTCTTCTTCTTCTTGTGTAATTTACGGTCATTTCCACTTATTTAGCTTTGCTGCCTTCCAGAGGTATCCAGGAGGAATATTCATGAAAAGAAAAACAGTCCTTTGACAGTGAAGATGTTATTGTCAGTCAACTTTTACTCAAGTCGCCTATTTCTTATTGTGACACCGTTAGTTACTAGTTACTTAGCAGATTCAGATTGATAATACAAAATATGATGAACAAATAATGATGTATTACACATGCATCTAAGACTTTATTGATCCCTTGGTAAAATTCCCAAACTTTTCTGCAGTATATAATTTTTATTTCTGTGTCATGATATATATTTAGCCCATCCCACAGGGGATTACGAGACCATTTTACAAAATGTACATCTTTCAGTAATTCATGTCAGAGCAAAAATACATTTAAAAGTATTACTATATTCTGTGTACTTTGACCAATGATTCCTCCCACAGCTCTTCCTGCTGAATCAGCAAGAACCATGACACCTTTTCTGAAATCCATGTGTTCATCGAAATAGAAAGAAAGTCCATCTTAAGTGAGCCATTGCCAAATGAAGTGCTACGTGTAGAAGAAAAAATCCTAAAGTGAATTATTTCAGTCATCGTAATTATTGTATGAGAGCATTTGTTGACGTTTTTCTTCAGATGGTGACAGAAAAACCAGTTGTCATCTGCATAAAAAAGAATACTTAATTTCTCTTACATCTTTCCACAATGTGAAGCTTTAATTTTTAAAGCCAAATTATCAATTATCAATTATCAATTGTAAATAATGTGGGGAACATAGCACCACCTTGTTTCCCCCCTGATGAAGATGAGAACTAGTTGGTGTAATACTAATGTCTTTAATCTTACACACGCTATGGGATCATTGTAGAGAGCCTGTATAGCTCTAGAATCCTTCCAATACCCCATATTTAATGAGTCTATAGGCTAAAAGATCTATATTGGTCATTTCTAAAAGTCAATGAAACATTCAGATGTTGATTTATCTTTATTTGTTGTAACTGTTGACAATAAAAGACTCAAGACATGACCTGGATTTAGGAAACCAGTGTTGCTCCTCCACAAGAAGGCCTTCCCTCTCAAGATGCAACATGAGCCTCTCATTAAGTAGAATACAGTTAGTAGACTGTGCTCATTAGGCGGACCCCTCTGCATCTAACAGCATCCTTGTGTCCACACCGTGGGTTTTGGTATTGAGCTTATAATTAGGCCACATAGTTTGCATTCTACCAGATTCAAAACATTGAATTATTCACACAAAATACAAAATAATGGGCAATTTTAAATATTGGTTTTGCCAGTTTTGCTCGAGTCATTTGAACTAGTTAGCTAGATCCTTATTCAGTGTCTTAATTACACAATATCCCCCTTTAGTATATGTCTCTCTATTACAATTTCCGTTAAACATACTTCTTTATGATACCTTTTTATCAAAAGTATCACTGTTTGGGAAAAAAGACCTTTAAAGTGTTTCTCCCATCTATAAATGACCTCAGAAAACCCAAACACAGGATTACCATCGAGCCCCAGCACCTCAATTGGTATTTTCCAAAGTTGCCTCAGAACCAATTTGTTTTTGGGAGGGCCAAAATCTCCAGGGATTTGATGTTTGAATTGTCTTCAAGTTTGCACCTGACCTCTTTAAAAACACCTTTTATAGAATCTGTATCTTCTGTCAAAGCTGGCTGAAGACTTCTAAGAATGTCTTCTTTTCTACATGATTGAACAATTCAGAAACACATTTTCATCTTTACTGTAATAATTCTTTCGAATTCTCATTCCAATATAGTTTGTTGTTAAAAATAAAACGTCCTTTTTGAATAACGGTTGTCTTCTATTTCTTCTTTAATCAAACAGCTACTATAATGTAGATAGTCTTGTTCTTGTAAGTCATTCTTCAATTTGAATGAAGTTGGTTGTTGTAAGCCAGAAGATAAGAAGTTAGCTGGTAAAGTCCTGCTGACTTTCTTTTTTGCTAAAATAATTGAGTTATTGTAGTGAGGGGCTACAAAATAATCACCCTTTTATTTGTTTTTTAGCTTTAGTTTCTTTTTTTTATTAGAAATGTTGTGATGTGGAACTCTGCATCTTACTCAAATTAGATCCATTCAGGTTGCAAACTTAATGACTTGATTTGAAGCTAATTGCAGAAAGTCTTCCACGTCTGCGATGACCCTGATGAGCTCTGGGACGAGCCACGGCCTCACCTGTGCTGTTTGGAGTCAACGAGACACAGGTGAACTCAATCTGCCCTGATTCAGTGCACTAATAACAAGGAGGAGAAACCACTGCTCTTGCTCCGCCACCAACCAGACCTATCCTTCCATATGACTTGAATTATTTTAGAAATTCAATCACTGAGTCCCCATGCTTGTTTACAAAATCATCCAAAGAGGCTCTGGAGGGAACCTGATGCACTTTTTATTAAATACTCGTGAAAAACGCCTATCCTGCTATTAAAATCTCCACAAAAATGAATTGCCTCACCTCGTGAACATAAAAATAAGCCTCCTTTCTCCATACTGATGTCTAGGGTAAATATAGTAAAAATAAAAATAAGTCTCACCTTTATCAGCTAAGTAATATAAATATTAAAGGTGAAGTCAGTGATTCTGTCCCCCGAACAATATATATTATAATTACCGCCTTGAAATAGGCTACTTAAATATACATTATTTTGAAATGGGTCATTCTGTTTAGGGACTTTTACTTTTGGTACCTTAAGTATATTTAATGCATTTTCACTCTTTTGAGTATTTCTACAGTGTTACTGCTAGAAGATCTGACTACTTCTTCCACCACTGGTTACTGTGTTCATTGCAGTGTGTAATGTTAAGAAACATTATTTCTAAAGCACTCTTACACAAAATTATTCACAATTAATAAAACCAAAGTCAATGATGTCAATTTCAGTGTGTTTTTATTATATCAATTTCAGTCTCAGTTGTGTCAAAGCTTGGGGTTCAAATTAATTCTGTCATAGTTGGAGATCTTTCATAGATTCCAATAGTTGGCGATAATGCATAATTTGAAATCCCAAACGTCATACAATATGAAGGAAGAAGAAAAACAGTATCCAATAGCCATTGAGTGGAGTGCCACCTCTCGTTGTCTGCGTTTGCTGCCACAAAAACAAAGACGCTTAGCAAAGCGAGAGGACTCACTCTCTGCCACTTCCGTGTTGGCAAAAACATCGCGCAGGCCTTTGTGGCTACATAACGCAGCGACATTCTTTGTTGTACAACAAGCTTAATTGATTAAATAACACTAGCTCGAGACAGTATTTGACATAGAACCGCTTTTGTCTAAATACAACTTTATTTGTAGTTATTTTCGAAGGCGCATGCGCACTTTCATTATACATTCCTGCCAACCGGCTAACCCAAACTACAAAACGTTTAAACGTTGCAACCGTTAATATAGCTATACTTGTTATGGCATTTAAAAAATGTATTGCTCTTTCTTCGATTTGATAAGCTGTCACACAAATGTTACACGTAAATGTTCGCTTTAACTCAACTTTTGTTGTCGTCGACTTTTGCTCTCTGAATATCAGAGATCATCCTGCTCTCTGTACTCTTTGGCTCAACGTACAACAGATTGTACACAATCATCATGGCGACCCAGGCTGGTGGGTATTGAGAAAATACAGCAGTATTTCCTTCATATCTTTACATTGAGTCTAAACATTGTTTATGGAATAACATGTTAGTAATTGGCATGTTAATATACGTCGCTGTTAATGCAGTGTAGTGTAAATGTACGTCTCTCCATAACGTTATTCTTTAAATGTTCTCCAGTGCTGTAGCTAGCTAACGTTAACGATTGCTAACAGCAGTCAAATGTAACTAGATTTGAGGAGGACTAAAGTTAACGTTAGAAGATTTAACCTGTGTTAGCTTTGGCTCACTTTTGCTTTCAAGAAGCTAACTAAACATGGTTGGGTCAGGAATGGTAACGACGAAGTACCAACAAACAGTTTGTTACGTTAACGTCACCAGTGTAGTGACCAGTAAGGCCAGCCGTGTTACAAGATCTGGGTTTCCGTTAATAACCGTTAACGTTACGTGTGTTCGGTCACGGACCAAGTCTGTGGAGGTTTTATTTGTCCTGTCACGGAACACACAAGTTAGAATCGCTGCCTACATAGGGAAGAAAAACAGCGATGGAAAGAGCTAGAAGAGAGCTAGAGAGAGAAGAAAAAGCGAAACTAGACTTCAATACCACCTTAAAACTGTTTACTTTCGGTTACATTTACACACTATAGCTCCTTATTATGTGGAAGAATTAGGACATGGTTATGAAACATATACATAGATTGTTTTACTTTAAAAGAGAACCATGAGAACTGTAAATAAACTACTTATTAATAACTAACCCACTGTTTATTAAATTAAAGGCTCTAAAGTTAAGAGACTTGGTAGATTTTTAAATGGTACACACGTGTAAAGTCAAATAAATGTGATGTATTGAAAATAAATTTAGAGGAGGGACAGTATGACTTGAAGAGAATGTGATTGAAAACAAAAGGAGAGCTGGTTTTCCACCAAGATTTAGTTTTTTTGTATTTTTTGGTGAGCCATCCAGGTTCAGACACATTACTCCTGGTCCATTAAGTATTTGTTCGTTAGCTACACTCATTAAATACATGGCATTTAATGTGTCATCATTCATTTTAATTCAGTCTCAAAAACTAAAATGAAATGAAATGAAAAGTGTTTTGTAGACTGCATGTACTACACACTGTTTAAATGTAGAAAGACACACAAGCATGTTGAGTACCTCAGATGTGTATTTCTGAATATTTGCGCTGAATAGATCCCAAATCAATGTGTTCCTACTCTTCCAGGAAGTGAAGAAGTCATAATGGAAACCGAGGCGAAGCCAGAAGAAGCCGAACAACTAGGCGAGGAAGCTGAAAAAGGCGAGGAAGCTGAAAAAGGCGACACAGAAACTCCGTCTCACACAGATGCAGTAGACGCCACAACTCAGGACTCTAGTATTAGCAACGGGGACGACGGGGACGACGAGCAGGAGAAGGTGGACTTGAAGATCATCTGGAACAAGAACAAATACGATCTGAAGATTCCTGTCGATAACACCGGAGCCCAACTCAAAGAGAGGATCCACTCACTCACTGGTAGGAACACGCAGTCGCTCCCCTTCAGGTAGACGTTACAGTGGCTGCTTACAGTGATTCTAATGCTCTCTTGTGTCTTCCCAGGTCTTCCACCTGCAATGCAGAAAGTGATGTACAAAGGATTGCTTCCAGAGGACAAAACGCTACGTGAAATAAAGATTACAAACGGTGCGAAAATCATGGTGGTAGGATCTACAATAAATGATGTATTAGCTGTGAATACACCCAAAGAGGTCGTCCAGCAGGAAGTGAAAGCTGAAGAAGACAAGAAGGAGCCTTTATGCAGGCAAAAGGTAAGAGCAATGGCCGCTCTGCAGGATAGAGTCAAATATTGATGGAGTTCTGTGTTATTCACCCGGCACTGTTATTTCAGCAACACAGGAAGGTTTTGGACAAAGGTAAACCTGATGACATCATGGCATCTGTTAAAGGAACAAAGGTGAGAGAAGACGAAGGGAGGAGGGCGCTCCTGCTTCTGTTTGTCGTGTGTTGTATGATTTCACTACTGGACACAAAGACTAACTGTGTTTCTCTAACAGGAACGATTACCAACAGTGCCTTTATCTGGAATGTTCAACAAGTCCGGAGGAAAAGTTCGACTCACATTCAAACTGGAGCAGGATCAGTTGTGGATCGGAACAAAGGGTGAGATCACAGATAGCCTCGTTCCTGCTAAATTCACTTCATACACGAAGATACTAACGACTCAAACTCCTTTGATTGTGTGTGTTCCTCTCTACAGAGAGAACGGAGAAAGTCCCGATGGGCTCCATTAAAAACGTAGCGACTGAACCCATCGAAGGCCATGAGGACTACTACATGATGGTGAGAGGGCTCGCTGCTGCCGACATGTTGTGGGCGGGGCTTACGTGCCTGTATTTTATTGTTCTTTATTGACATTTAAATGCATAACAAAGACACAAAAAAGACAGTTTGCCTTTCTAAAACAGTTAAAGACAACATTTGTTCTACGTAGCGATAGTGAGGACCTGGAAAACCGGGAAGGCAAGACAGGAAGTCGAGCTGAGAATTCCCGCCTGTCTTGATTGTCTCCATATTGGTTTGAAGAAATAGACCCTTTCTGGTGAGACCAGCTTATGAATTGACTCTGCGGTGCACCGCTTCCTCTGTTTAAAGTCAATCCAGCTCACTCTCTATTTGTTTGACATTGTATTTCTCACCGTGAGCACCAGTCGGAGGACGCTTGCTTCACACTTTGTGTGGATGAGCTCGTCACCGCTCAGTCTGACAGCCGTAGTGTTGGAGCAAGGAGGACGATCTGTTGGAGGCTTAACGGCCATAAAAGCTCAAAAACACTCGCCAGCAACGCTCAGCGTCCGCCTGGCCAGTCTGCTCCCACAAATGGGCTTTTCTTCTTTGTTACATAAGTGTTTGTCTGACATATGAAGCTCAGGAGAGACAACGAGCTTCTCCTCCATTTTCTGAAATGACGCTTTTCTGAAAAGTTCAGAGATTTTCAACTAGAAGCACTTCACAAAGAAAAGGCAGAGACGCTGCTGAATACTCTCTCTCTAATAGACGCTATATGGACACAGGCCCTAAAGATGTCAGTGTTTTAAATGAACGGATGTATTGTTCTACACAATGCACAGCAAGAAATAACCCTGATAGATGCAGTAGTGTACTATATATCATTTATATATCATAAAGGCAGAGTTTTAACTTCCTGGCTCCGCGCCCGCTCACCGGGCGTCTGTTTTTATGAAACGCTGTGATGCCAAATGCTCCGCGGCGGACGCGAGTGTAGAGTCACTGTAGCGTGTGAGCGTCGGAGTGATGGAGGTCACCGCAGCAGAGCGGGAAATGTCAGCGCTTTCTCTAGATTAACCTTTCTGTCTGAAGGCACTTGTGTTCTTTCTTTGTCAGAAAACAAAATGGAAATCCCAGAATTAGTGACTTAATTGAATCGAGTCGTCTGCTGCAGATCCAGATGTCAACAAACAGAGCGTCCTCGCGGCGCCGATACACAGAATATCTGCATTCTAGGAGAACGTGGTGAAGCTCGGTGGATGATTCTGTCAGGAGAGCAGCTGATGCGTTTTAGACCTCGATGTTTTGATTAATGGGAAGTAAACAAGAAAAGTGATGTGATACATTTAAAGGCAGAACAAACTGACAGCAACATGCAGTGAATTTCATGGCAGTCGGCCACAAGTGGATTTAAGCAATAATGCCGATTATGAACGTCTAAACCGCTGTACGAGGGGAATTCTGAGGTCGTTTCCAGATTTCGTTGCTTCCTGTTTGTCGAGGTTTACTGTGTATCAGACAGTGTGTGAGCCAATGAAACGCGTGGGAGTTTATTCCCGTACAGTTGAGCTGTCTTCCATGATATGGATCACAGTACGAACACTGGAATCATCTTCAGAGTGCAGCGTTTTTGGCACAACAATGAAATCTGATGCCAGCTGCTCGCTCAGAGCATGTTCCTGCATCACTGAGGAGCTGATGATGTATGAAGAGGAGACGAGGGGTTTAAAATGCCATCATTTAAATGAGTGATCCTCCCCGTTTACTTTAACTCCTGCGCTTAAAAAGAAGGAGGTACGGAGTAATCCATTCATTTCTTATTGATTTCCTTTGGGGTGATTCAGTGGGCTGTAATGTACTGAGAGGCAGTATGTTAAACACAGCATTCAGGTCTTTGAATGTTGATTTATTTAGAAGCATTATGCTTCAATTATATTATTTAGATATTTAAATATTATTTAATATGTACGGATGTCATTTTGATTTGCATCTAAACCCGTTTGTTTGTATTAACAGTTTAGTTTGTGGAATATGTGAACATTTGTAAATTAATTTAACGTGCTTAGCATTTTTTTTTCCACCTCTGTAGGCTTTTCAGTTGGGTCCAACAGAAGCGTCTCAATATTGGGTCTACTGGGTGCCCACGCAGTTTGTCGATGCAATCAAAGACACAGTCCTTGGAAAATGGCAGTATTTCTAATGTGCCTCTTTTTGTGAACTGGGCTCGAGAGGAGGAGCCAATGAGAAATGAAACTGGAGTCAACAGTACGGCTGAAGGAACTTCTTGGAATACATTCAAAGGAACCGGACGGATGCCTGTGGACTAATCATATTGTTTTTAGGTTAAAAGTGCACTATGCGGCAGCGTAACAATTCTCAGCCCTGATGATCATTCAAGGTTTTCAGCAAATCCAAGGGAAAATGATGAAACAATTGTACAGAAATTGCTAACACTTTTCTTCAGTTATTCTTAAAGAAATAAAACTTATTTAATGAAATACATTTGTGTTTTATTCACTTTGTTAGGAACCAAAATGTTGCACATTTGACAATGCAGATCTTCCCAGTTGGTTTGAAAAACGACTCAAACTGTCATCTAGTTTGACGAGGGTCTACGGGTGAACAGCAACAGGTCTTGACACTAATTGTGGATCAGATTTAGGTCTGGATTTGCCCCCCGAGCACTTTAACATTGGCTTTAAAAAGGTTGTTGTCTTTCTGAAAAATGTATCTCCCAAGTAGCGCTTCCTTTGCCGACTGCAGCATATTTTCCTGTAGAGTTTCTCTGCATTTTTCTGCATTTCCAGTCGTGTTGTGTGATTCCTGGTGTTTGGCTTAAATATCAAACGCAGCTTGTAGTAAGATGACCAAAACGCTTGGTCTCAGGCCTTAACGCTGTGTTTCCATGTACCCCTCATGAACACCTGAACTGAGGAAAGTATAATGGCTTTATAAAATGATTTATTCCCTGGTCTTTACTGGGGTGAGTAAAATGAATTGGACAAATTCAGGGATCACAGTTATTTTCACAACTTGCAGGATTAATTGGTATATTATCTCAAGACATGAAATCAATAAACAGCCTTGTATTTTAAACAAAGCGTTGTTAAAAGCATCATATTGCTTTCTAATGAGTAGCACAACTCTCCTTTTCAGTTAATTGTTAAGTACTGTTTACAGCAGTATTCATCAAAGTGAAAGGATGTTTCCTACCACTATTTCAACATTAGTCAAACTTATAATTTGCCGGTCACAGCACTATTGAGGCTGAATTTGCTGAGACCGATGGCAAATAACAACACAGTTGAAAGTGTTCCTATTTCTCTAAACACATGGAGTTACACCAGAAAAGCTTTATGAGCTCATACCCATTATAATATAAATAAATGCATTAAAGTCAAAATTCAACATGAAGTCAAAATGTAAAGCCATGGGTTGCAACTTGCACGTCATATAGTTGAAAAATAACCAGAAAGATCAGAACTGTTTGACGTTCTAAACATATTTATAAGCCTGACCTTTCGACACTAAAACCGTTAAATAATAGTGTGATTCTCAACGCACAACTTATACTTCAAAACAAAATACTTCTGTAATATTATTCTCAAAAAGGGCATCTCAGGTGTTGACATAAGATGCCTTTACTCTGAAGGACTCCAGACCGGAAATTCAAATTGTTGCTTCCGGAAAACATCCCCTCAACTTCCGGTACAACGCTCAGTGGCGGGACCGCGGGACCGCAAACTTTTTCAAGCCACCATCCAGCGGTGAGTGATGTACAAACCGGCGGAAACAACCGCGGAGAGGAAACGCCCACCGCCGGTGAAAGTGTTGTCCGGGCAGCTGAGGACGGCGGAGAGCCGGGGGACCGCGGACGGCGGGGACGGCTGTCTCATCAGGCGGGGCGGGGGTCGCTCTCTGCCGGTCTCACTGGTGTGGATGCAGGGGACCGTGCTGGAGGTCCAGCCGGAGAGGAACACCGTGATGCTGATGGACGAGACGGGGACCTTCGCTGTGCAAGGCGTCAACAACATCCCGAGAGGGAAGCCGTGTTTGGCCCAAGGTGAAGACTGTTTTAGATTTAATGTTTTAAAGGTGGTATATATATTTATTTCACTTGTCTACAATAAATACTTTTATACATAAATATTACATTTAAACAGCTACAGGGGCCCAGGCCACTGTATGTCAGAATCTGTGTTCTGGTAATTAGTATAGTATAGTATGGTAGTTAGTATTAATTATTGATTAATCAAAAAAACAGCAAATCCTCACAAATAAGAATATGAACATGAGAATATTTAACTCTTTTGTCATGACTTAAACTGTTAATTGACTAATTGATTAATCGAGTAATCGTATATTTTCGTGTAGAGAGGACCTGTGTCAAAGACATAGGATGTCAATAGCGTAAAACAGCCATGATGTCTTAATTCTATCTGTGAAAACAGCTAAAAGAACAACTTCACTTCTCTGCTTTCCCTTTGTTCAGCCCACCTAAAACATGTTACTGGGTCTAGATACAAATACGTAAATAAAAGCTGTCCTTGTATACCCAGGTATGTATCCAATTTATTTACAAAAGGAAATAGTTATTTTTTATTCTCCATTCAGATCACATTGGATCTGGATTTCTCTGATCTAATCGTCAATAACTTTTTATTTTCATTTTTTTGTCTGCAGCCTTTTATTATATCTAGTAACTGTACATTTTAAATGACATCAGTCAGGAAATATTTCAAGTTTTGTAGGAGCAGCAAAATTCATATTTTAGAAGGAAAGAATATTAACACCATTTAAATATCCTTTAATATTACTGAGCCAGGAAGCTGTTAGTAAAGTCTGTTATGGCTTTAACACACTTATGGAGATGTGTAGAACACTGCAACTTCACAAGCTCAGAATATGAATGAAGCATTCCTCTCGTTTAACATATGATTCTTGTTTTACTCATGACAAACCACTGCTAATTATGCGTAGTGTGTGTACTAAAAGTGTTCACTCAATCCATTTGACTCCTGCTTTGTTTAAATGAGCCACATCTGAGAATGGTGAAGCAGGAACATTCAAATCTCTCGAGAAGAAGCCACATCTCCCCGGACCAACTCGTTTCCTTTTTAACTATTGCTGTTTTTGCAGGCAAATATGTCATGGTGATGGGCGTCATCATGGCCGCCTCCCCGGAGCCGGTGATCCGTGCCGTGAAGATGGCCGACCTCTCGGAGCTCGCCGGGCTGCACAGAAGGATGTGGAAGCTGGAGGTGGAGGAGCTGCAGCGGGTGCTGGCCTGAAAGCAGAACCACCTGCTGCTCTCATGCAGCATGGAAGTGATGCTCCACTAAAGACTGAACGCTGGATTCCACTTGATGCAACAGTGACAAAGACGTGAGAAAACACTTGTTTTTGTGCGTTCTGTGGCTCCTCCTCCAGAGACGTCACAGTAAGATGTCTGTAAAAATATTAAATAAAGGTGATTCCTACTTTTCTCTACTGAAAACTGAATTTAGATGTTTATACATACTGAACCAGGATTCACAAAGATTACGATTGTTAAAAAACAAGGATGATGTAATAAAATCCATCTTGAGTTCTGCAAAAATAATCTGCCTGTGACATAATGATGGAATGTACAATTTTGAGGTACTTGTACTCTACTGGAGTATTTTCAGAGAACACCCATTAGCTGCTGGCCGCCATGTTGAGAGTCATGTGGAGGCAATCCCTCAATCAGACTTTTTAATTTAGCATTATAAGGTTTTCAATACCCGACTCTTACTTGAAATGGAATATGTCTACAGTGTGTTATTATGATTTCGTGGAACATCTGAACACTTCTTCCCACCAGTGGATCCACGTGTGACGAATAAAACACGCAGCAGTTAAGACGGTTTATAAAAAGAAGCTTTATTTGGAGTGGTGTCCATTACACTGGTATATTAGTAGATAAATGGAAATGACCTATGAAGGATTAAAATAAGAGAATGTCAACTGAACTCTCAATTTAAGTATCCCATACATGGAACTGTAAAGGTCGTTAACACATAGAAACTGTTTGGGAAAAGAAATTACTTTAAGGTCAACATTTATCTGAACACGCCTCTGATGGAGGTTTACACGTGCCGCTCTCAGCCCCGTCTAGCAGACGCTCTGCTGAATGGCACATAGCAAAGCTCCGGGTGTCTTCCACTCAGTGTTTGCTGTTAACGATAACACTACTGTCGTCCAGATCAGAGTAAACCAGCCACCAATCAGAGCGCCGGTCCTGAGCGGCCTCTTTAAAATCATGCTGCGATCAGGCTGTTTCCTCGAGGCCCTCAGGGATCACCTGACTCCACTGTTTGAATACTGCATTAGCTGCAAGTGAGCATGAATATCGTCATCGCACCATTAAATAATGTCTTTAAGCAGAAAACTGTATTTCCCAAAGTCATTGTCATTCGGTGCTATAAGATGGTCTTTTCTGGCTTTGGCAAGTTTCATCAAAAGGAACTCCCGGCGCTCCATCCACTCCTTCAGTTCTTGCTCCCCGTGAGCCAGCTTACACAACTCGTCCTCTGTGCACGTGCTTTTGAGGAACCTACGAGAACACACGGTCAAAAAGGTCAAACATCACAATCCACTGGAGTCCGACGGGTGAGCAGAGGGACGGGGTGAGCAGAGAGACGGGGTGAGCAGAGGGACGGGGTGAGCAGAGAGACGGGGTGAGCAGAGGGACGGGGTGAGCAGAGAGACGGGGTGAGCAGAGAGACGGGGTGAGCAGAGAGACGGGGTGAGCAGAGGGACGGGGTGAGCAGAGGGACGGGGTGAGCAGAGACACGGGGTGAGCAGAGACACGGGGTGAGCAGAGACACGGGGTGAGCAGAGACACGGGGTGAGCAGAGACACGGGGTGAGCAGAGACACGGGGTGAGCAGAGACACGGGGTGAGCAGAGACGTACGGCGGTCATCTTACCTCTCACAAACTTTGAAAGTGCCCGTGGGAAACCGATACTGCCAGCAGTTCTGATCGTCCTCAGAGTTGAAGACTCTGTCTTTGTGTTTCTCTGACGTGATGTGCTGCTGCCACTGCTTCTCACTGTTGCAGTTTTTACCACACAGCCAACAGTGATTACCGGCCTGTGAAAACACACACGGAGCGGTTTCATTTACACGAATGACTGATTACCGCCTGTTTAATCATTTCAAGTTAATCACTTGGTACATAACTACATTCTATCAAATCTTGACACAATTTAACCATTAGACACAATCATTTAGTCAGAATCTGTTGGTGCAGTCAAAATATTTATCGACGGAAAGAAAGCAAAACATGGCAGCTACTGAGGGTGTTTTCATAACCGACAGTGTAACAGTCAAAGATCCTCAAGATATGCTGTATAATCTAGAGCAATTATTCGACTAACTGCTCAATTTGGTTTTAGATTTTATTCTGTTTTTTATTTTTGCTGAATGGCTTATTCCTGAAAAATGTATAAACACATCTCTTGTGAACACAAAATTTAAGGTCCAGATGAAATAAATGTATTTTCATCCCATTTAGATCACACACCCGGTTATATTGTGCACCCATCCAACAATACATCCAAAAATGTCTGTCTTTTATATCAAAATATGACATTTGGTACCAACCAATAATATCACAACATCCATCAATCAATCAAACTTTTAGCGATACGGGGGGTGTGTGTGTGTGGCGCACTACATTCTAAGCCCGCTCACTTTTAGCGGTCCAATAAAATGTGACGCGTTTGATTTAAATCCCTCTTGAAACTGAACATCGCTCAAATATTGCGGTTCAGTGGGGAACACAGTACAGAAGCTAAAGACGCTCTAACTTCTGTTTCACAGATCTGTCGATTAAATGAACTGACTGGTCGGTTGACACAATAGTATGTGTTAATGTCCTGCCTCATAATAATTAAATACCACCGAGTGCGTTTTGAACTCACCACTTCCTCAGCGTAGTCTGTCGGCATGTGGATCTGTTTGCCGTTCTCCCTCACAGAGTTAGTGGAGGTCTCGTCCCCCCAGCCAGGCTTCTGAGACTGGAGCCACTGCTCATACAGCTGATCCATGTCTGGAACTAAACGAGGGCAAATCAAACGATTACGCTTGGTGCATCACACACTGATTACACTCTACCACGCAAGAGAGAACTCACTGTTGTTCTCCTTCATGTAGGTCCACAGGTCTCGTTCTTCTAGACTGTGAGCAAACGTGCAATTCCCAATGTACTGACACTTCTTGCCAGCTGTCACATGCATGCAAATCTAAGAATGGGGGGAAAAATAACATTTGCTGACCACTGCAGTTTTAAGCAGAGACACAAAGAACGACCTCGGAGTAGTAAAATGTTCGGCATGTACCTCAAATTGAGATGGGATGGGTTTTTTGGTTGGAAGCGGTCTGACTGTCGTCCACTTTTTCCTTTCATGAGAACTTACGAGCACCACCCGCCGGTCTTTAGCCCACCTGAGACAGAGAGACAGAAGCTGAGTCGCTCATCCATTCACCTCCGGGTCCTCAATTAATGTGCGTTCAAGACTTTGTAGTACTCACGTGTGTCTCGCCTTGGCTGAGCAATACTTCTTGTTTTTGTCAGCTTCGCTGAGTTGGCCATTTCTCCAGCACTGGCCACAAACAAACATCATCTTCAGATTGGGAGGCCCAAACCTCCTGTGTGTGTTGGACAGCTGCTGATGGAATTCAAAGGACTGATTAAAATGGCTCCGATTAACACAAAGCACCTAAAATCTTTAGCCAAAAAACACACGCCAATCGAGTTTCAACCCACAGCGTGAATCAAGTCCAAGGAAATGATGGTTACATTTCTACAATCGCATGAAAAAACACCACAGACAAATGTTTAGTGGAGAAAGTTGGGCTTACCTGGGCTCCCTGCAACGACGCTGTTGAATTCCAAAACTTCTTTGCCTCTTGGACAATGCTTTCATGAGTGATACCTATGTGATGCAAAAGAAGAAAAAATAAATATCGGGTAAATCATTTTATTATATTAAAGTGTTGCTAAAGGTGTACCACACCGTGCAGCCCTCGTTAGAGTATTTTAAAAAGCCTCACCGAGCTCGTGCTGCATCATCCAGACCTTCAGCTCGATGAGGCTGTGGGCGTAGAAGCAGTCGTCCTCTCTCACGCAGCCGTAGCGCACTTCATGCCGACAAAGATCCAGCTGGCAGTGAGGACTCAAGGGTCGGACTTTGGAATAACGAACCGTGTTCTCCTTCAAAATGTGGACCAGGCACCTACGAGACAAACAATGTCCACAAGCTTATAATCCTGCTCTCATGCTTTCATATAACTATGAATGAATCAACTAAACGGTGGCTTCAGAGCTGTAAAATGCGAGCCGACGTACTTATGATCCTCAAAGTCGTGCTTCGTCACCGGATGAGAGCAGAGTGAGAGGTCGTCTTTGTTGGTTTTGCTGATTATTCGGGGTTTGTGGTCAAAGCACACCTGCAAAAAAACAACATGCATTTGTAAAATTACAATCTGTAAAAACACGCTGATATCGCTGACATCTCTCTGGATGGATAACCTGGAGTCTTCACACAGTGAAATGCCACCAAACATCAGTCTAAAAGTCCTTAACAACTGATCCAAGTAGTCCGGCTACTGATGAGCATCACACCAACGGGAAGCACAGCATTACATTCATCACGTTAACATTTTGTATTTAATGGAAAAGTTAAATCAGAGCTTATAAATATAAGAAACATCTGAGGAGTTTTCTCCCAGCATGCACTGCACTACCTGTACTACTAACTGAGTACCAGTTTTCAAACATGAAATGAAACACTCACTCCACAGAGAAACATGAATATCCCATGATGCTCCTTTAAGATCTTGGGGACAGTCAGCCGGATGTTGGAGTTGGGTCCATAGGGATCGAAGAGCAGCTCTCTGGAGATGAAGCCTTTCCGCTCCAGAGTCCAAACGTCAATCTCTTCCTGGCAGTATGCAAATGTGCAGTGGCCCGGGTACAGGCACTCTTTCCCAACAGCCACCTCTGAAACAACACAGCTGACATGTTAGTGCCGGCTGCCATCAACACGTGACTCGTGTGGCCAACGGCAGCAACGATGTGACAGCAGCTGCTACAAACGCTCAGTGAACAAAGTGAATATGTATTTCTAATAAATACGAGTCGGATGAGACAGACGTGCCCAAGTAATGGTGAAAACGTTACCACGCCTAGGGAACTGACACTTTCATTATCAATCTGTAGAACAAAATAATACATTTATGATCATTGTTCCTCTGGGAAAAGAACCAGTTGGATTTGTAGGCAAAGAAAAGACAGAAAATGGTTTTAAATGGTTTAATGAAGGCAAGTGGGTCCACTTTGCAGGACTGTACAGGTTAATAAACGTTACCTTTACAAATGTAATAAGGTCCAACATATTGGGTTTTTGTCGGTCTTGGTCGGATGAGCTTCCACGTTTTGTCTGGCGAGTGTTTGATTCTGCCGAGTAAAGCGTCCTTTTTGCATTTGTGCTCTTCTGTATGAAGCGTGTAGTCCAACACTCCGGGCCCTGTGGGGCCAAAATAAAGAGACATGTTACACCAAACAGTGCTTCCCTTAAAAGACAAGGCAGAGACGCACGCACGCGCACATGGCTGTTAAAAACTACTCCTCACCAGTTTTGACGTAGCAGCTTGAACACGCCTGTTTGAACTCATGAGTGTCAGCTAACGGGTTCTTTGCTAACTCCACAGCAGCAGGGAGACCCTTCACCTCAGGCATTCCCACAGCCATCCCCATCGGGCTTTCATTATTGTTCAGCTGCTCAAAAAAACAAATGTGAAATGAGACCCAATAGAAGCTCGTAACAACGCCTGGACTGACAATGACTAATAGTTAATGAACAAAGATTACCTGTGGAATGAATGGACTCTGAGCATAATCTGAAAGTTTCACAGACGAGAGAAATTAAAGAAGCAGGTTAGGTATTTTTCAGCTGATATTTGTACATATTGATAGACCGGGTAACAAAGCAGCAGACCTGTTTTATAGTCGGTAATGTTGAGACTATCCAGGGAGTCCAGTGGTGGGGGGAGGGCATCAAAAGTGTCCATGCCAAAATAGGTACTTGACCCCGACTTGTGATAGAGCGGGGGCAGGGTGACTGTGCACTGCTGGGCGCTGCTGTGGAGGAACGGGTTGATGTGCGATGGCATCAGGAATGGACTCGACATGGAGCTGCCCGAGGCAATACTGGTTGGCAGAGGAAGAGGCCCCTTCATTGTGGGAATAACCTGAAGGAGAAGAGACCAAACAAAAAGTCAACACTCGTGCTCAGACGCCGACGCACCGAGAGCCCGCGGTCCCACCCGCTCACTGACCATGGCTGATTCTGGGCCGGCTTGGTCCAGGAGATCGTCGAGGTCGTCCCCGATGATGTCTGCGTCGAAATCTTGACTGGTTTCGAGCATCGAGCAAGGCTTACTGGTTCTGCACCCGTTGACGAACGAGGAAACGGGAAGAGGGACCGAATTGGACACGGGCAGGGACACGGACTCGAAGCCCGGCGGCTCGGACAGGGTGACGGATGACATGATGTTGTTGGGAGGAAGTTCATCCGCTAGTGCTTCATTTAGAGGCGGCAGCACCACCGGCGGAGCTTGGATTGGAGCCAAAACACTGCTTTCCTGGGTCAGCCGAGGCACTTCTAAACACGTCAGGGGAGAACAGGGGGGGGGTGGACTTTCATCCTTTCTCCGTTTAAGTAACAAATCAAAGCTTTAATACAATACTTACCAATTTCTATATCTTCAACTGAAGACGAGCCATGGGAAAACTGAAGGAAAGAACAGAAGACAATCCTTGAACAACGTGTTACTAGGCAGAGTAAGCAGATATGTTTTAGATCGTTGTGCTGCGTACCTTCTCACATGATGCATCTTGATAACTTGACGCTCGCAAAACATTCAAGGCGGGCTGTTAAAACGGAGATTAGTTCAATTATGGCTCCATGCATGCGCAAAAAAAGTGCCTACATTTTTTTGAAAGCCATGAATTCAAATGAAATGAGTGAGATTCACATCGATGACATTAACCAGAACATGTAGAAAGAGGAAACGGCGGGACTTCATGACACGAGCATTCAGTGTCTCGTTGGTTTGAGATAGTTCAGACACACATACCTTACTCCTTACATAAGCTTTACGGATTTTCAATCCCAATATTTTGGCAAGGTCCTGAGTCAGGTCTGTGACACTAGTATCCTGAGGAGACAATGCAAATAACGTTGTTTATTCAAAGCACACTCACGGCAATCACTGCCACACCTGACACGCTGTAATTGAAATGTCTACATCCTCATCTGCAGGGATTTGCACGCATGTAGTATTGCATCAAGCCTGATCCATTAAAAAAAGTCTCTTAGACTAAATGTGGCTGCTAATCAAACATAAGTTGGACGTACATCAGTGTTCCCTGAAATGTCTTCATTCAAACTAAAGGTAGCGCGCTAACAGAAACGGACAGAGTTTCAATTTGCTTATTTATTTTCTTGTGTCACATTTGCAGAGACGATGGAGTGAGGGGATCTCCTGCACATTTGGATAAATCAACACAACACACGCAGGTGTTGCTCCTCACCTGAGGCACTGCTAGAGAGCATTTGGCAACGGCCTCGTAGGCCTCTTGATGTCTCCCCATCTCCTTCAGGGACTTTGCTTTCCTGTACAGCGCTTTGTAGTTCCCCTCGTTCAGATGGAGAGCCTTTTCACAGTCTTCTAGCGCCTGGTCGTACAGTCCCTGAGAGAGAGAGAGAGAGGACACGTCCCACAGTTACAACAGCTGTACTCAACCACTGTGCTGCAACACAGAACAGAGGAGCCGCTGTTTGTTCAGGAATTGACTTCACGTGTTGGGTGAGTGGAGTCGGGTGGGGGTGTGGTTTCCCTGAAGACTGCTGAGTGGTTTTTACTGCTGTGGAACGAGATTTAATGCAGAATCACACCGACGGGAGAGAAGACCCGATGTTCCTCTGAAAGCATCAGTGTTTTCCTAATGGACGTTTTCTAAAGTGGATCCTGAGTTCAGATTTCAGATGAACAGCGTTCAAAGTGAAATATGTGGCTGGTATGTTTTTAATTGTTATTCTTGAGACCTAGTTAGAACATCTTACGGGTTCTGATTCTGGGGTCACTGGAGGGACCCACTAGCAAAAAACCTCTATCCTGTGGGGATCAGCACAAAGGTCCAGGAAACCAAAATCCGAAAGGGAAAGAAGGGATGAACAACAACCAGTGCTGCGTCGTATAGCAGGGGAAACACAAAGCTTCTATTCTTTTAGGTCACGTTTTCATTATGAAAGTGACAGAACTGCACAGAATCTTAATCACTCAAAAATAAATATACCATATTTTCAACCAGGCCTCCGCTGTTGGTTGCCGTCCTGCCACATTTGAATAAATGCTGGAGTCGAGGCTTGTAAGGTACGGTCACACTATGTCTACCTTTACATCCTGTGATGTAGGCAAAGTAAAACCTTGTTCCACAAGAACAACACTGAGGAGGTCTAATAAACCTGTGTGTCCTCAGGCTGCCTGACTCCGTTATTCTGTGTTTTAATGTGAGGAGCTGGAGTTTAACAGTGAAAATGTGCTCCATGTGCCTTCTTTGACTTCTCTCCACAGCTCTGAAGTAACTCCTGTATTTTCATGGGAAGCAAACTCTGAAGTAATGCTGGTTTGAAGCTCTTTTTTTGTCCCATCATGATGCTGAGTGCTTGAAATGAAGTAAAACTAAAAGCGTGTACAAAATCCAAACATTCTGTGGATCCAGGTACATGATGTAAGGGGAGATTCAGCACTACAGGGAGCCAATCCCAGAGAAGCTTTTTAGACACCATGTGATGTGGTAGGATAGACTCAGAGTGAAGGTTGATGAAGTGCAGAGCTATTTGAAGAACATGCCGAGTACATGACCCAACAAAACCGCTTCATGGTTGACATTGCTTCATGGACCACAAACAGAGGAGCCTTCTAAGAGTCTGAGGACAATAGAACGGCACAAAACAGAGCTCTTCTTCTGGAACTGCAGTGACATTTAAGAACCCATTTGCTGTTGTGTTCTGACATTTTGTGAATTGTGTTTTGCTATTGGGCGATTTGAGCGAGCAGCCCAGGCTTTGAGAAACCCTGGGCCCCCAAATACGACATTTGAGGGCGATTTTATCAGATGCAAACCTGCTAAAAAAAACGTAAAATGTGTGGTCGAGACAAAGGGAAGTGATTGGGACTGAAAAGAGGCTCAAGCGGAACTCACCGGAACTATGTTCAGGTAGGCGGCGGCTCGGTTTGCATACAGCTTCTCCAGTAAACTCGTTGGAACACAGATTTCTTCCGAGTCAGCATACTCTGCTATACTCAAGGCCTCGGTGTACATCTCGATGGATTTTGTCCATTCGCCTTCTTTAAACACGTCGTTTCCTTCCCCAAAAAGATTCCACACGAGATCCTTAATGAACACCTGCAGACAGGAAGAGAAGCAATCAGTGCTAGAGAAACAGCTGGTTGGTGTTTTCATTCAGACAGAGAATGGGACTCACTCAGCATCCCTTAAATCACTTTAGCTCAATACAACACGAGTGCCGATACGAGATGGAAGCTGGAAGAAGCCCACGTGAAAATGTGCACCGCTCACCTCATACTGCTCTTGACTTCCAGGAAAAGGAAGGGTTGACCTGAAAGAGAGAGGAAGTTCACGTTACAAACCTTTAAAGTGTCAAAAAGAACAAAGAATGAGAGGTCACAATTTGGATTAGAGCTCATTTGCATTCAGAGCACAATGAGTCTCATTCAGGTCAGAAGGACTGCAGCTAACATTAACATCTTCTTCTATCAAAATAAATTGAGTGGAAAAGCTCAATTTTCAATGTATTTATTAATTGACAATAATAAGTTCATTGTAGTTTGTGCTTCATCAGTTTATTGATATTGAATATTCTGATCTGCAGTCATTAAAATGTGTGTGTGTGTGGGGAGGGGGGGGGGTCAGTGGTTTGACAGGTTGCTGTGTGTGCAGGTGCTGACTTCATTGAAAGTCAACAAAAGTATTATTCCTTAAACAACCTTTCACTTTCAATATAAAATATTCAACTCATGATTAAAAAAAGATTTTTTGCATTGAAAAAGATGCCAGCTAATATTTATGTGGTTGCTAAAAACGGGGAATATTAAGCTGTAATTAAAAACAAACAGGGAAAAGACATTCCTACGGATCGTCATGATTCAGTTAAAAAGGTAAAATAATACACAAAGTAAAGTCACTGTCTAGATTATGAATCAATCAGTGCATTGCGGAACTGGGCGGAGGATTTGTCTCACTGGAAAACAACAAATTAATCAAAAGGTTGCGTCATTAAATGCCATGATGGCAAACCTTGCACTAACCACCGCGAGGTTGTTTTGTTTGGCTGTCTCGAGCTCAGCTGCTGCCATTTAAAGCCGTCTTTCCTCGTTTGTGGACTCGTTGGGCCAGTTTAATGGAGATCCTCGGTCGTTACATTTTTTTTATCAGTTCAACTTTACACACGATGACATCAGGGAAGTTTCAGGTTGACTGTAGAGCAGTGTTCTAAGTATCACTTTTGTTTTACAAATGAAAGGCCCCCGTCAGATCGGATGAAAGGCAACACTGCGCTGTCTGGCATCGCGCTAGAAAACAATATGTGGACACACCGCCAGACGGGCGCATGAACACAGAGCTCAGATCAGAGGAATATCCCACATTAAAAACAAAAGTAACGGAGAGCCAGACAGTAATCAGCCGCCCTGCTGACAGCCAGCTGATCTGAACAACAAAGCGCGATGCGAGGCTGACAAATCATTCGAGCATCAGGTCGTCTAGAGAGGAACCCATGCTGGTCAATAAAAAGTCTTCATCTACTGATCCTGTGCAACATCTCCAAGATAGGACAAGAAAGACTGGTGGGGACGAGTCATTACACCTCACACACGTCTGCTTCCTTAAACAAGCATCTCAGCCGTGACACTTACTGGATGAACTGCAGGCCTTTCTGGATCTCCTGCCAGCGACTCCTTCTGTCCTGACACGCTTCGGACATGTTTGTATTAATATACACTCCTCTGTCAGCACCTGGAAGTATGATACACACAGTATTTAAACAACGGGTAGAAGAAGAAAAAACAATGACAGCATAGAAGCACTCATTAGTCGTCATCAGCAGCTGGCTGTCCGACAGTTTCAGTTCACACACTATTATATTACTGAAAGGCTTCTTGCCTTCAACGTTCATAGCTTCCGCATTTAGTAATGACGACACACGTGTAGTTCCGGTAGTTGACCTACACATTTCTCACCAGGTTGTGAGCAGATAACGTTAACGTAACATCCTCGTATAATAAACACTAGAATAAAAAGTACATATCCGAAGCTGCGGACGATAAATGGCGC
This sequence comes from Anarhichas minor, assembly GCF_050575085.1. Taxonomy (NCBI): domain Eukaryota; kingdom Metazoa; phylum Chordata; class Actinopteri; order Perciformes; family Anarhichadidae; genus Anarhichas; species Anarhichas minor. The sequence goes on from NW_027466453.1 coordinate 18,791,516, forward strand.
ACTTGTTGGCCCGGGTTAACTGTTTAAAACGTAGAAGATGGAGGTCCATTATCGGACATCATTGTGATTGCACTGATTCGTTCTTCGGCTTTTTGGGGTTTATGTTCAAGCAATTGTTTAGTGTTTCACACGATACGAATAATAAACACGTATTGGAGCATATAAGGTGAGATTTCTTGTCAGACATATTAACTGTGATTAAATGTCAACCAGGTACCGTCACAGCTCATGTTCAATAATCCATTACGGTTTGGTTTTCGATCTCTTCAAAAACTACTTTCTAAACAACACAGGATCTGGGTTAAAGGAAGAGGGTGATGATATAAGCTTTTTTCTTATATACAGTCTATGGTTTTAATCCTGTTTTGGTCAGCAAAGCAAACAAATAACTTTGTTCTAAGGACATTAATATATATAGAAGCTTTCACCGATTAACAGGCATCTCTACGTCATCTGACTGTGTGAAGGAAACATCCTTTAAGTCAACTTTTAGGGAGTGGGGAAGCTCCTCGGACAGGGAGGTGTCCGATAATGGACCCATCGCATTTAGCGCACGTGTGTGTTTTACCCGCGGCCGGGGGAACCGCTGAGAGTAGACTTCTAGTTAGCAGTCATCATTTGCTAGCAACGGGTTAGCAATACGTTGCTCACATTAGTTTTAACAGCCGGAAACATCTTAACCGTTGAAACGCAACAGTGCTCTCCGGTGCTGGGAACACACCGGCCTAACCGAGCTACGTGACGTTACCCGACCAAGTTTCTAGGAAGTACTCTGAACCTAACAAAGCATCGGCATGTCAAGTTAAACTAGTTCCCCAACGCAAACAATAGCAGTTGACGTTTAGCTCCCGCCTGAGAGCTGGTAAATACCACATCAATTATCCAACAATGGCCGCTAAACATACTTACATGAATGGATCTTTGTTCCCAAACGACCCTTACGTCGGTTATTCAAAAGGAGGGGAAATGATTTCTCGTTTTAGCTCAAATAACTTAGCTAGATGTGCTGTATCGCTGAAGGCCGCCCGTTGCTTCTTCTTCTTCTTTGATTCAATGTAGAGCGAACACCGACTCCAGCGGGGTGCTGCCCTCTACAGGCGGTGGACGGACACGACAGCGTCCCCACACAGAAAGTGACCTCGTCAAGCATGAAACCAACACGTCTCTATTAGTAATCATAACAATACAGACTATTTGATATATATATAGCACAAACACATGCATTTCTTATATATTTATGTTGTTTATTTGTAACATAGCTGTGGTTTACTTTAATTTGCCTTATGTGCTAATGAGGATAATTCCCTTGAGGGTGATATGATTGGCATCCGTTTGGATGTGTGGATCTAATGTCTTTATTATGAGCCACACTATGTGCATTAAGTGTATCTTTCAGTGAGTGACTATGCATGTATAATGACTTTATTCAGGCAAACAACAGAGAACTGCCACATCAAGGAAATGGAGCTGAAAGTGACGCCTTCACTGAATATAAACATTTTCTTTTACTAAGAAGCGCATTGCTGCAACAGAGGTTGACCATCATGTGACAAAAAGTCAGCATTATTTCTAAAATAAATGTATAGTGCCATATTTTAGGAATTAATGAATTGTACAAGATTTCCCCCCTTTCTTCGTGCGTTTGCCAATATATTAATATGGTAACCTTGAAGATCCATCGTAATTCAAAAAAATGATCAAATCCTTTAGGCCCTTTGCTAATATATACACTAAGACACCCTGTTTCCATCTCTTCAACCAAATCTACAAAGCCAGTCACAGTTCAGACTGTTAAGCATGAAGCAATGAAAACTGCTCTCACCCTCAATTGTCCTTTCTGCAAATCTTTTTTTGAAAGTTTCTGGTTTTTCATCTTGGAATTGATCAACACATTAAGCCTCTCGGATCCCGTGTTCTGGTAAATGTGGAACTTTGCTTCACAAAGTAAAGGCTAGTACTAAGCTAGTCCTAAGTACTTAGCTAGTACTAAGCTAGTACTAGGCTAGTCACAAGTACTGAGCTTCAGTTCCAGCTTCAAGGAAAATAAAAGAAATGTTCTTGTTCTCAGTTTAAAACTTAATCCTTTCATTTCCAGGTTCAAATTAGTGTTGGAGAGCAACCTTGAAAGCATATTAGTTCAAAAGATACCTAAATAGGTTGAATGTGAAACCAGGTGGATCCCATTTTTAAGGATGTACTGTAATCGAATACAGCTGGACTCCAGTAACACAATAATGCAACACATTTAAAGGAAGCAGACATGTCAAACTGTACGCTGATAAAGGAATTAGTTTCAGTAAAAAGTTCATACATTGTAGAAAATGCTGTACATTAAATGAATGCTCATTTAATTTACACATTTGTGAAGCATAAAAACAGAGGGACAAAACACACTAATAAAGTGAAGTAATAAAATATGTAGATATAAGGATTGTGTATTACAATAGTGTTATAATACTAAACCAGTATTAGGAATAAGATCCGTCTTTCAACCCCACTCTTATTTCTGAAATCAGTTCGGTTTTCTCTTCTTTCTTCCTCCATAACTTATCTGATCATGTTTCATTTTGTCATGTAGAAATTATGACAACACACACACACACACACACAAGTCCATTAACTTTCTTAACTCACTAATCCTCTGGATGGTTCTCAGGCTGAAGCTTGTCCAGTGTTTTTCATTTAATCTGAAAAATCTCATCATCTCTCGTTCAGGTATAGGATTTCAACCTCGACCTTCTGGCAGGCTAATGTCAGGAAAACAAGTATATGAAACAACGTAAATTGTCTGGGATTTTGCTCTCGGCCTGGTTCGTTGCGCATTTGTAGCTCAGTCAGGCTTCCCAGGCAGGTGTTCCGCTCGATACGATCTAAACATTCACCGGATTTTTTGTGGCGATGGATAGGTTGAGCTGAAAATAATCAGATATACAGGGATGGAGGGATGTGTCTCCTCTCATGAAGAGCAGTCACCCTGGCAGCTACAATAACTGCCAGGAGGAGGCGCTTATCTCACATTGTGCAGGAGCATCGCTGAGGAACTGAATCACAAAACGCTGTGACTTATATGTCCCCTGTTATCAAAACCCAATGCGTGTGCCTTTTATGATTGAGCTGCCCTGATATTACTGCCAGCTGCTCCCACATTATGAATGACAATGGAGTCCAGAGCTGAAAATACACTTTCAGAAAACATAATAAAAAGATGAAACCCAAAGATATGACACGATTCATGCCATTTTCAGATCAGCTCTGCAATTTGTCAAATAAACAATCTCAGCTGTTAAACTCAAACACTTGAAGTGCTGCTCAGTAAATCACACTGACAATAATGATAGCTACAGTTTGCTTTATGGAAAGAAGGTCTTTTCTGTTCACCCGCTGACATGTTTATTTACAAGATGGATGGAGTCTTTATGATTATGGAGGGGAAACTATATTATCAAAGTGTAAGTGCCATAATCTGGAAGGTGCATTTGTTGTGAGGAAGTGGAACCACACATCGTGTTGCTTACAGAAACTAAAAACGTGCTGCATCAGCAACAATTAGCCTTGAAGCTCATTGAAATATATGCTCAACTCAACACAGCGTCTTCTATACTTGTCTTGTTTGATTCATTTCTGATATCTTCTCTGTACCCAATTTACACAGATGACACTTAGAAAGCTCAAAATGACTTGAGTTTTATGTGTAAACAAATAAATAAACACATTAAGTGATCATCCAGAGTGACTCCGGTCTGTTAAATGTATGTTTGATTTGTTTTGTGTCTCCCTGCAGTTGAGTCACACATAGTTCAGGAGGAGAATCTTTTTTTTGTGAATATTTTGATTGGTGCAACATCCCAGAATGAAGTCTTTTTTAGAGACAAAACACATTTAGAAAAGAAATAACAATGTCTTAAATAATGGAAAGATTTGTTTTAATTGCTATCTATCTATCTATCTATCTGTCTGTCTGTCTGTCTGTCTGTCTGTCTGTCTGTCTGTCTGTCTGTCTGTCTATCTATATATTGTGGTGGAAAATATTCCTATACCCGCTTTGCGTGAGTCTTTTAATGCTGAAATACATAATACCAAAAACCAGGTTGTCTTTTCAGTATTTATTCTCTGCGCAGAGAAGGTTCAATCATCACAACAGAATGCGTACAGTATCAGTGAGGAAGAACCAAGAAAAAAGTGAACAAGCTTTCTTTATGAAGAATGAGCAAAGGTGGGGGCCGATGGCCAAGGTTACAGACATTTCGGTCTCAGACTGAGAGGAACAACATTCAAAAACAAACGGTCAGCAACCAAAACAAGCGGCCCAAAGGCCTTGGCGCTGGAACATTCTCATACAACACAGTTAGTTATCTTTGTGAACAGAGAGGGAGAACTCTTCTTCTGCACAACAGAGACACGGTGAAGTTCAACAAAGTTCAGAGCAAAGTTACTTATGAATACAATATACCGAGTAGAAATATATACTAAGTAGGTAGAAATATATACTACGTAAAAAATTACCATTACAATTATATATATATATATTTGATTTTCATATATGTGTGTCCAGAAAAGTAAAAATGTCATCTGGTACACAACATTAGCAGCCTGAAGCCTGGAGATAAACACACAAGCACTGGTCCCACACTGCTGAGTAAACCAGTACCATCCTGCAGGATGTGTCCTCTAGGGGGCGTACCGTTTGACAAGCACTGGATTAGCCTCGGGCCAATGGTGATGGTCAGGACTCAGGAGATTATTCAAACAGCATCTAAAAAAAGCTCTCCACCCAATGCTACACTCACTGAGTGTACGTAAACACTTGGTGTGGAGTTCAGCCGCCTGTTGCCTGCCATGGCTGCGTTTTGCTGGATACTTCTCCTGTTATCTGGTAAGGGGATTTTTTTCACTTCATAGTGGAGCTCCAAGTAGAAGTAGTGAAGAAAGTAATTTTAAGGACTCAGAGGGAGTACAACAAGGGAACAGGAAGAGACACTACTGGTGTTTGCAGAGTGGGTCAGTGAAAGTGTTATTCTAAGGCAGCAAGTGCAGACAAACTCAATCGGCTTTGCTGCACAACATTTTCTACTTTTCACTTTTCTACTTAATTTCAAGTCTGAACCTGGCTTTCTGGTGGAGGTGTGAGATGTGAGTGTAAAGTCAATTCTCAGAGTCCTACTTAATAGTATACCGAGGCTCTGTGCAGAAACACAGGCATGTGAAGAAAGAGACTGGAAGTGGAACTACATACACTCAGTTGTCAGTTTATTAAGAACAGTTAAATATAATGCATAATGGTCCAATAAATCCTACCTGGTTATTACAATGCTTTTGTTGAGGTACACTCATTGATATAAATGGAGTGGGCAAAACAATAGAAACACGTCTATAGCGCAATACAGTTAAACAAACTGCATCCTCCAAAATGATCATAATGTTGAATCAACCCATCTCAATGAAAACTGAATGTTACAACCATGACGGTAGGATTTCTGTTGTATCAGACTGCATTGGTTTCAGCTATGTGTACCTAATAAACTGGCAAGCTTCAGTGTATATGTGGACAAAAGAAAAGGAACACTTAACAATCTAACGCAAGACAATTCTGTTTAATTGTGTGAAAGAGACAGCAGCTCCTATTATTGTGTCCACCCCTGAATATGACACAATATATCACATAATACCACATAATCAGTCGGACAGATCTTCACTAAACATTGTGGATGGGTGTGCACAACCTGAGACTTGTTTACAAGACAAGAGATGAGTTTGTTCCTCCTCTTCCATTCTTCATTTCCCCTCGCAGTGGCTTCGGCCTCTGTGGCGACACGCAGGTCCCAGCGGACCAAAAGAGGGTTACTGGAGTTGGCAGGAGCCATCAAATGCAGCACAGGGAGATCTGCCTTGGCTTACATGATGTACGGATGCTACTGTGGTCTGGGTGGTCAGGGCTGGCCTAGAGACAGGGCCGACTGGTGAGGATACCGGCTTTAATCACACTCTTCTCAAGAAAGTACAACACTGTCGGGGCCTTTTATTTTCAAGAATATCTGGATGACAGTGTGAGCCAAAATGTACACACTTAGCTGACACTATATACGGCCCACCTATACATTACGTGCCGCCAAAGATATAATTCAGCGTGCCATGGCGATGTTTAGCCCTCCACTCCACATGAACGCACATTATTCCCTCCTCTCAGTCTCGCCTCCTCCTTCCCGCTTGTGTACAAACAGTTTCCGTTTCTGAATGAGTCGAGTGAACCACAAATGCTGTGCGATGGGATAGAAGGAGGGAATGATGTCCAAATTCAGCTCCCTCACGTGCTCCAATGGGTACCTCAAAATAGTTCCACAAATTCCACACCCAAATCCTAATTGCCGTCTCCTTCTTTTTCCTCCTTCTTCCGCAAGACACCGAACCCCGTCAAGCCAGTTAACGTCTAACTATCTGTTGTGAAAACCTCTGCCCTGCTTTTAAGAAGGCCGCGGTGGGACTCAAACCACAGCACTGTGATTACCCACCTATTGCTTTCTTGACCCTGCCTTGTCTAGAGTTCAGCTTTTCAAAATAAAACATTTATCCTGTTGTGAATCTCTCTGTATGTAGGTGTTGCCACAGACATGATTGCTGTTATGGAGATGCAGAACGTCTTGGCTGCCATACCAAAACAGCTCAGTACCAGTGGACGTGTGAGGACAAGAAAGCTGAGTGTGGTAATGGCTTTTTAGTGCTTAGACATTGGATGGATTACTAAATAGGCCTACCGGACTCAGGCCCTGGGGCCCAAAGTGTCCTGGCCTTCACCTGCAAAATGTCAATGAAAGAGACACATAGCGACCAGGAAAAATTCAAAATGCCCACTAAAAATGAAACATAAAAAGACAACAAAGAGACACAAATTACCACAAAGAGACCACAAAGAGATTTAAAATGACTGTAAAACACAAAATGACCACAAAGAGACACAAAATAATTACAGAAAGATGCAAAATGACCACAATGAGACAGAAAACTAACAAAAATAATCAAAAAAATGATAAAGTCTGTGTGTCTTGCTTCTATCTAGGAGAGGGGATGGGGCCTGCCAGTGTATGTAAGCATGAGATTTTGTTATTTTGAAAGTAAGACAGCTGCTGCTTTCTTATTTTTAGTGGTTGCACGCTTAGATATGATGCTTTGTGTACCATGCAACACACCATTACGGGTAAACCGGAAAGTGAGACACAGATCAGGCAGTGTGTGATCTACAAATATCCATGGAAACAGTAAACAGGCAGTTAATTAGAGGGGAAAGACATATTTCATGGTATTTTAAGCCCCCATAAACCACGGTAATTTCTCTACATAAATAGCAACAGATTTAATGGGGTTTATGTATTTAAGTACCAAAATATAGGGTCGCTTATGATATTCTTTAAATAAATCAACGTAAAATAAATTCAGAATAACCACAATTACGTCTCAGTAGCCAGATGTCTTTCCAGAGAAACTGCAGCAAATTAACCATTCGGGGGCAAAATGAATAAAGCATGGGCTTGTTTGTAAGACTAACAGTCAAGACTTTGCAAGCGTTAGAACAAGTATTCACAACAAATTACACGATGTTAATGAGAGAACCACCATCCTCTTGTCCCTGAAAGAAGATCTTTGTGTTTTTCGTTGCAGAGGATTTGAGGGACAAATGTGAAAATCTGCTGTGCAAGTGTGACAGAGACGCCGCCAAGTGTTTGAGAAAAGCACCTTTCATCCGGAAGTTTGCCCTTTGGCCAGATTTCCTCTGCGGTTACGAGCACCCAATGTGTAATATTTACTGACACAATCAATGCATGTCCTGTGTGCCTATTGTAAATATAGCATGTCACAGTAATAATAGTAGTGGCATAGTTATTTGACTTCTATTGTGATTTTTTTTTTTTTACTGTCATCAGGCTCTTTTCATTAAATGGTGAAAGAATATAATGAGTTGTGTTTTTGTAGACACCTTTATATTGATTATGTTGTTCTAATAAAAGACAAAAGGAACACTGTTGACAGACACACTGTGTGTAGCTACTTCCTGGAAAGTGATACGGATGACAATCACACAATGGAAAGGTAACTTGAGCGTTCAGTCGAAACTCAGTCCAAAGGTGAAATGTTAATCAGCGAGGGAAAGATCAGATAGCCGGCCCTCACAACAGTGCTTTAGTTGTATAAAAACTGTGCAGCAGACAGGGCAACGCCTGTCTTATAACTCTTAAGTTGACTTGGGGTTTGTTTGACTAAACATTTTTTCATTTATTTTTATCTTGTGCGCTAATAGGAAAACTGAGGTTTTCCTGCTTTTCTATTTTAAAGCCTGCTGTGACACTTTCTTTCCATTTTCCCAGAAACCCATGAGGGAAATATTTCAGCTGCATTGTCATGTTCCATTGAGGCATTTCAGCCGGCTGAAAGGGTCCTTTAAAGGTTTTGATATTATCACAACACAGTTACAGATTGTTTCGGTGAGAGTCGCTAAATACCTATTAAGTGATCTCATATACCCTCAATAGCAGACTGCGAACACATGAGATCTCATTGGCTGCTTGTTTTCTTCATTACAGTACAAAAAGAGAAGCATTTAACATCTACGACTGTTGCATTGTGGGATGTCTCCACAGAAAAAAAATAGTGTTTATGTGTATAATAGATATCACTCAATTATATCACCATATGTATATCTATCTATGAATCTCCCTATACATAGATAGATAATATGTATATAGATAACGAGTGTCATGTATAAAATATATGTCACTCATGAGGAACGGAATTGAGGATGTAAAAAAATAAGAAATGGGAAAGTCCCTCCGCAGAACATCACCTCTTTATGAATAAGTAAAGTCTTGGTATTGGCCTGCAGATGGCGCCATATTCACAAACACTAAACATGAAGCACACTGACACAAAATGAACCAAGCATTTATGGGCAAACAGCCAAACAATTAGAGAGTTTTCACTTAATAATGATCACTGATATTATGAGTTAGATTCACGTAAAACAGATTTAATGAATTAAAGTTACTTGTGACCTGTTATTGACTCTGGGTTTGAATGTTTTCGTGCAGTAAATGACTCTATTTTGGTCCACCGCTGTTGGTTTTGGGTTTGGCTGAGGGACTTCCTCCAGATTGAATCAGTGAAAGTCAGAACCCTCAATTCTCCTCAGACACCCAGTAAACAGTGTCACCAGCATGGCTGTAATCACAGGGAACACTGCCCTCCCAGATGTTACTGCTCAAGTGAGCGTTTACACTCCTAAAGCATCGCTCACACGGGAAACACAGTGTCTTTGTTGAATCATTGCACCGCTCGTGAGTGTGGACTGAAACGGGAGACGATGCCGTGGTGGTGCAGTGTCCAAAGTCCTGGACTGGAAATAAGTATCTGGGTCATGGCCCACAAACACTTGCCCGATTGTGTCCAACCTTCAGCGGGTACCAGCTCTGAAGTTATGGGAGTCATACGCTTCCATCCAAGAGGGAGGCTCAGAGTCCCACTTTCCTGCATGAGTAATCTGTTCTAAAATAAAAGAAACATGTACAGCAATGCAATTAAAGCCACAAACCATATGTTATGTATGTAACTTAAAGTATTAACATAAACATAAAGAGAAAAAACACACATGTTGTGATCTGCCATGTCACAAAAGTAGCCTTGCAGGTTTGCAGACAGACAAACAGAGAACAGTTCTATTTGCATCATACGGTTTTCTTCCGACTCTCTCGGAACGCAGCCTGAATCCTGCTCCCTCTCTTTTCCCTGCTGCCCGTGAAAGGTTGATGAGATTTTTCCTCGGAGTGGTTTTCTGGCAGCCCACTCTTCCCTTCTGTCCCTGCTGTCTGGGAGTGGCCTTTCAGAGATGTCAGCTCTTGACTTTGTTGATGATTTCTCACTTGTGTAGCTTTCGCCAATTGGCTTCGTCACACTGTCTGTGTCAGTCTTCAGCATCTTGTCTACACCCGCATGGGACTGGACCCTCTGTCCGTCATTGCAGACTGATAAATTGTAAAAGTTCACTCTGGCTGCAGCCGACGTACGAATCCTGGTTAGAAACTGACCTCATATTAACATTTCTGGAGCAGTGTGGCACTCTTGAGGAGATCCTGTGATCGAAGAAATCTCCCAACATAAACAATAACAACCATGTGCAGAATATGACTTCTTACCAGCAGAAGATCTGGAGGCCTGTTTGGGCTTCTATGTTCAGGCCAGGGGTCGGCGACCTTTTTCCATATGAAGTGGAATTTTGAAATTTTCTAGTGTAACATATCGGCATGAAGATAAACATTACGTTTATTATGACACCACATTGAAATGTAAATTTCCAGCAGATGTGTAATTGTATTCCATTCATATGTAGGCAACTGGTGTAGAAACATTTTTAAAAAAACAGTTTTCTCCCGTAATCAGTTCATCGTAATTATAAGAGCTCCATACAAGAAGGCTGCCATGCTTATGAAAACATCCACATTTGAGTTGAAATCATTATAATATGATATAATCACCAATCATCATCAGCAATTAACTTAACAACTAGTTCTAACCAATCAGAGGCAGAGTAGGGCCGGTCTTCGCGGAATGCGGAAAGAAAAAGAAAGTGAAACTACTTTAAATAACCGGCCGAGCAACTGACAATGGCTGTGAAAGAGGTAATTTGACATGCGGATAAAAGGGCACCAACATTTCCAAAAAACTCTCTCGTCCACTTTTTTCTAGTGTGCCATTGGCTACGCTATCCTAAGGTTGCCTGCCCCTGGTTTAGGAAAATCACTTTCACATTATTTGTTCAGCTACCTACTGATGTACTGAATATAGTTTTTTATTATTATAAAATCATTATTATAAAGGAGAAGTTAAATGCTGTTGAACACGGGATTTTGATGGGCTACAATCCCTCGTTTACTGTGTAAAAATCCATGTTGGGTTCAGAATACTACTGCCCACACAAACAAGGAAATCAATGTGTGTGCAGCCAACAGCAGCCCCGGACCTGCTGCCAATAAATACTGCATGTTACAGACTCCTTTGTCCTCCTCCTCCTATTTCAGTCTCCTTTGTGTGTGTTTTCTTAGGAAGCAGTGAGAAAATGATGAGAAATATGAGGAATATTGTCAAACAGAGTCAAATATTCTTAGAACGAAGTGTAAGTTGACAAAGTTTAAACTTTTGCTTGCAGTGACACCATCTGGCCAATTAGCTGCAGCTTCCCAGGTATATGTTGTTTTGCTTAGGACTGCACATTTCCTGCAATGTGTTGTTTCCTAATTGGAAGGGCAGCTCTTATTCTGCTCTTTTTTCACCTGTTTGGAGAAGATAGATTCAACGAGGACACACAGCCTCCACCTGTGCCACAAAAACACAGAGAAAAGGCAATACAAGTTTGATCATTAAAACATAAGGAATGCAGACACTTATATTCTGCTACTATATCTGGAGTTTAAATAGGAGCTGTGAAAAGCAAGACTAATTAGAAAGGTCCTGATAATTGCTTTCCTAATATTGTTGGAGGATTTGTTATGCGACAAACTCATTTCAACTAGTGTGTCACATGCTTACGTAGGTATTCATATACTTCTATGGTGAAGGCTCTTTTGAGATGACATTATCCTCCAGTTTAAACTCTCCCTAGATCTGTTTGACCAACTTTAACTATCTGACATCTGACAAGACATCCATCTGACAAGTCATCTATAAAGGTAGTGATTTGTGTGCCAAATGCAGCATCTCATGTCCCAGTGACTGGAGGTTGCACATTATCCACCAGTGAAGTGCTGTGGAAGCTGCTGACTAAGGTTTATCTAAAACACCCGCAGCAGCAGCTTCCAGTTGTTTCCTTCCTGTGACTGTTTACAGAGACAGATGGAACGAGATGATACGCTGCAGCCTGCACCAGATATGAATCATTGAGGCTGCAACATGGAGCGTTACCTGGGAAACTGTAGTAGTCTGATTAGTGTCAGCTGAGTGTGCATGACTGTAGTGAAGTTACACCAATGTGATGTGAGGAAAAACATGGACAAATTACATTAGATGACATTCTGAAAAATGCAAACAGAAACTGTTGATTAATGCATACTTGGCAAAATGAGAGCAGGTGGATTTACCTTCAATCATCTGTTCTTTGTAACCCAAAGATCCGCTCTCTCCGCTCGTAGGATACTGTATTTCAGTTTGCTTCTCATGACATCACAGAAAAAAGGTCAATGGCTTAAATTGAAAAATACACTTGTATTATTATTATTGTATTATTAAATGATTAATAATTATGATTCAATGATTGCTGAATGTATTAATCACCATGATCTTATAGCACAGTTAAGACACACATAAAAAAATGAAAAAGCACATGCAAATGTATTTTATAGAACGCTATAGAGCTAAATCTAAGCACAAATTCATGAATCAGAAATCAGAATCAGAAACTGTGCTTATTATTAAGTTGGTTTGCACAAACAAGGGATTTGTATTTGTGATTTGGTGCATAACAATAAACTTTCAAAATAGGAAATAGATAAAATTACAGTAGAAAATATGTACAATGTGACGGAGTCGGAACTGGTGGACATTTAGACGTATGCTTCGTATGACGTATGTTCTTATTGACAGATAGCGGTGAGTGTAAATCCAGCAAGTAGCTATGACACAATGTTCAACACGCCACAGAACAGTTCAACATTGTCCATGAATCTACGACTGTTGATTGGTGTTGGTCTACCGCAGCGTGTTCAAAAGGCACGGACGGGGTTCGAACCCGCGATCTTCGGTTTACGAGACCGACGCCTTACCACTTGGCCACCGCGCCTGCGCTGACTTCACCGTATTAATCCATTTTGTATAGTGGCGGACCAGGTTGTGCATGTACAACATAACATAGTACAGATATGGTGGATATCACCGTTTACTTTTACATACTTGAGACTCGCCTTCTTCCTCCCAAAATACACATGAACGATATGTGCCGCTGAAATGAGCTTACTGTAGCGCTTTAGATGTATTACTGTAATTCGACCACAAGAGGAGGCTGTTATCTTCCATGTGTGAGCAGCATGTGTCTGTCTGTAGCAGCTTTCAGCAAGCAGAGGTCTCTGCTTTCCTACTTCTAGTGTTAACACTAAACAAGCACAAAGAAGGTGAGCGCTCACTCTTTACAGTCTTCACTTTTTATGCTTTTGTTTAACTTTAGTGACCTACAATGAACTTTTTGAGAAACTAACCAGAGTAGGCTATGCTACCTACAAGCTGTAATGATTACACCCACAACAAAACAAAAGTGTAGGATTGGATGCACAGAATACCTTTGTGAAGTCTTAGGTAGTGTCCTGAGGTTGGTAATGAAGGAAAAACCATTGGAGCATATGCTCAGCGAATTCCACTGCAGTCATCTGCACATGTTGTAAAACAGAAAATGTGCAAAGTTGAGAATTTGGTCAAGAGTTCATCTAAATGGGAGCTTGAATTCACGACAATCTACCCAATACATGCCATCCTGTCTTGTCTACAAGGCTGATAGAGGAAGAAAATATCAGAGGATTTAGCCACTGAAGTGAAATGACCATCAGTTTTCGTGATACCTCACTAATGTGTGATCACAATCGCAAAACAATAAATGCATGTCAATGTTTTTTCAGGGGGATATTTTGGTCTAACAGTGCTGCTAGAGAAAAAGGTCAGGGGGTCACCATTATCAGCAGGAATCTTCTGTGGGACCCTCAATACCAGAACTAAATGTAGTGGCAATCTGTGCAGTACTGTCAAGGTATTTGTTCTGAATCAGCATCGAACAGACGGAGAATGAGCTTGCATAGCTAATAAGTATGAGAACCAGTAGGTTGCTTGTAATTCGTCTCTAAGCAATACAATATGCATGAAGCCAGACTGCAGCTTTTCACTGTCTCTCTTCTCAAAACATCAAAGATGAACGCTCGCCTGAGGGGATTTTTTTGGGGAAGGGGGGGGGATCAGATATCCTGGAGGCTGTTTGAAAAATGAATAAGACTCATTTCCATTGGGAATGAGTTAGCGATGAAAATCACAGATGTGGAGGGTCTTGACCTGTTAATAGCAAGTCGTCAGCACACAGACCAAAAGACGGGGGCTTCTCTTGAATAAACCACATAGGTTGATCTCATTCAGAGCACCTTGAAATGTGACAGCCATGCGCATTGTTCCATCTGTTTCGCAAACCTTTACTGAAAATAAAACATTTTTAAATAGCATTTATTGCACCCACAAGTCAGCGATGATGATTTGCTGACACATGCTGCATCCTCAAGTCCTAAAAGTTTGGGGGGAGAAGTGTGAATGCTGACTGTTGAGCTGTAGTCCCACTAGGGAATGAATATTTATTTTTCTCTGTTATTTAGGATTTAGGCTCTTCATGCCCTTCAGATGAACCTTTATGAAGCAAAATGAAACCGTCTTAAAAGTCGATGATAAAATGAATCTGAGTAATTTAAAATAGCTAACGGTGCTTATTGTTTATTTGAAAACGTCACATGGAAGTGTTTATTTTAGACGCTGTGCTTTTTTATTATTTTAATCATAAACCTCTTACCCATCACAACCTGAGAGATACAATATGTTCCAGTCAGAGATTACATGGATCTGGGGCATTTTGTGTTCACGTGGGGAACACTAAGCCGCCCACTCCCTGAGAGAATACGAAGTATTACTGGAGCAATCTATTTAATTATTTATCAGTCTATTGCTTTGAAAAATCATATTATTTTTCTGTGCTTGTGCAGGAATACCCCTGTGCCCAGAATGTGTGAGAATATATATTTGTTCAACAGACACGTTTTTTTTTCTCTGTACAGAGCTTGCTCTTTTCTCATGTAAACAAGAAGGAGACCCAAGTACATGTGCTATTGAATTCTGATAACTGACCAACAAAATGACACACTGCACTTATCTAAAGCCTCCTCTGGCTGCTTTATATTTCTCTAAACATGTTGGCGTTGTCACCTTGAGTTGATATGATTGCTGACATGCTAAAACACTATGGAACACGTCACGAATGAGGAAATGACCACAACTCTGTTTCATGGCTCACAACATGATGTCACCAGCCGTCAAATTCACCGTAGCATGACAAACACGAAAAGTTGTGACGTTAATGTTAAATATCTATCAATCTTCTCTCGGCAAGGAAGCGAATACGCGCACAGCTATTTCACAAAATGTGTAACCAATGCCTTTGATACTTGTTTGTGTGTGTAGCCTTCGGATGTGTAGGCCTACAGTTGTTTACATATTTCGATACAGATAAACCTTACTTGTAGCTTGTAGCTAGCTAGCTAGCTAACTAGTTCTGCATTGAGTAGCAGTAACTAACCATGACTGTAGCTACATTACCCACCTGTTCTTCCTTTAAACAGCCCCAACATACACCAGACGACCACACAAACTATCATAGTAGCAAATTAAAAACTTGTCTTGACTATTGTAGAAAGTTAGGAGACTGTTGTTTCTAAAAGAAACAAACTACAACTTCAAAGAACCAAGTGCTAGACAATGTTTGTGTTAGCATGACTTCACTTTGACATGTTGGTAAAAAAAAAAAAAGGCAAAATAGTGTGTTAATACACACTATTTTAAACTTGATGGGAATTATTTAATAAATAAACTGGGATTCTGTGATGTGGAAAGTTTTGCTACCATGCTACAAAACTAGCATGGTATTAAAGTAGCAAATTTACTGTATACATTCCTAAACCCACCATCTTAATGAACTGGAAGAAAAACAAATATTTATAGTTTTACAGAAATAACTAGACATATTTGTTATGATACTGTGCAGTATACAACATTTTCCTTATTCATATGAATAACATATCCGGCATCCTTATTTGTTTTTTTAAAGTTATTAGAAGTTTTGAAGAGCTCATCCCTTTGGCATCACAATGTCTTATGATCCCACTCCTGCTAGTCTTTTTGTTTACATTTGTCAAAATATAATGTTTGACAATAATTCACCTGCATGCTTGTGTGCTGACTAGTTAAAATCTGCAAAGGAAATGTGTTTAAATGTGTCTCAATCCAGACAAATGCAACATGGCAGCCAAACACCGTGGGTCTTTGCTGGTGCAGTGTGAGGAGAAAATTGGTCATTGTGAGAAGGCTATGCTGGATCTGACCCTGGCTACAACCAGACATGCAAGTGTGAAATCCAGTTGAAAGGTAAGCAGCTGATGAAGCTTCATAACAAAAGCAATATCATCTCTCCCCCTCTCGCCAAAATGTCTTTTCATCCATCTTACTCCTCCTTTCTTAGCATTCATCTCCTCATTCACTCGGCTATTTTCAAAACTTCACACAGCAGATAGATGTTAGTTTTGATAAAATACCACTAAAGCAGTGAATTGAAAATCCTCTGGGTCTAAAATGTGTAACGTCTAAGCGCTACTTGATTCATGTTTCTCTTTTTTGTCTGTTGCTTAATGTATACGGAGCAATTAGGTGCACATCACTCATGCCTGTTGGGTCTGTTACCATAGCTACAATACGATTGTGCAGACAATCATCTGGTCCTTGTTTCCTCCAATAGGGTCGCACGGCTGAAGCTGCAATATAAAGTAAAGATGCTCATCTTTCAGCAACACACAAGTAAGAATGAGAAACAGGTTCATGAGTATGAGAAAGTCTTGCAGAGTGGCAGGCAGGGGACTGCGCCCAGTCATGGCGGACCACAGAAACAAGATCCGACGAGCCGCACAGCAGGAGAGGAAGGTGAGAGCATCTACCATTTTGAAATTCAACTCCTCTTATTGTTCAATGAAAGAGTTTGGCGGAACAAAACAGTGACAGTAAACAAGATACGCCTTTGTATTCAGGCTTTGAACGCAAAAAGGGACCAGGAGGAACAAAAAGGAAGTGCCACTTTAAATGAAATGCATTATTCGGATGAATGCAGACAGGCGGTCTGCTTATACTTATAAATGTAGTCCGAGGCTGTTCAGGTCACAGTTAGTTTCAATTGGTGAGCTCAAAGACGTCCGGCTCTGCTTTGTTTAAAAGAAGGTGTTGTTTTTACATTACATACAATGGAACAGCTGGAAATACAAAAAAAAAGGCAAATCAGTGTTTTGCTTTAAATGATCAGAGTCTGTCGTAAATGAATATTACAAATTTGAAACTAGTTATACAGATGTAGCGTCAATCAAAGAGAGCCACAAATCCCATCAATCATATCATCTGAGGAAAAGATGCGTTCAGGGACAATCATGGAGGAGCTTTGAGACCAGGCTTGTTGAAATCAAAGGCCTGAGAGCTGAAATCATTTTTTTTGCAGGCTATCTGTATCCTTCTGAGAGAAATAAATGTGGTCAGTTAATCTGCGGCTTGGAAAAGGACAACAGCCAATGCAGCATGTTCAAGCTGCCCCCCTACTGGGCGGCCCATGAGCCTGTCGATATGGTGGTTTGATGTTGGATGGAAAATAAGAACCCCCCACAACAAACAGAGAGGGCTGGAACAGAGAGACTGGAACAGAGAAAGAGAGGCTAGAAAGGGAAGAACCATCGACAGATGGACTCTGTTGTGATTAAAGATGGCGGCAGCCTTTACTGCAGACTACGAAGGACGATCCCCGATCCATAGAAAAGCGGTGGGAGTAGTCTGCGATCCAACACAACAAAACCAAGAACCACACAGTAAGGTAAACCAGCAGGTATGATCTCTGCTTTTGAATCTCGAGGATGAAAACCACGGCTACCAGTAACTTTCCATTGTGTTATTCATCGGTCTATTATGTCTGTTATCGTTTTTCATGTCAGTGCCATACTGGTTCTGTTGTGTCCTCCCTCTCATCAAAACCGAAGCACATCATTTGATTTGACCAGTGAATGTGCATCCCATGACCAGACGACTGAAGACCCCGATAGACTGACCGCTTAAATTCATTTGAATTTTTATTCATGCCAGCAGATGTCTGGCAATGCTCTTTCGCCATTTGGTACATAGTTACGGATGTATGTCTTTGTATTATATCACCATAGGAAATATGGGCCTTTTTAATAAGATTTCTCCCTTCATGCGCACTGTGAGCTATAACATCCAGCAAAATAAACTCAAGTCTGAAAATTGCTCAATCCTCTGTGCCTAATCCACTCCAAGGCTTGTTAGTCATGATATATTCAGCCAGGACAAAGGACATCAGCAGGACTCCAGAATACATTTTCTGACAGTCTTTTGATATTACGCTTTCATTTCAGAACTTAAAACAGACAGCGAATAACCTGAATACGCCTGACATATTAAAACCTTCTTATCTATATAAACTTGGTCAATCATATCAACTGTTTTAAGTGCCTCAATTTAGTCTCTACGCCCCGTGTATGTTTTCCATTTTTAGTTTTTGGGCTTTAGAAGATGTCTCGTCTTGCTTGTTGTTTCTTTTGTTCTTCTTAACTTTTATTGAATTCTTTGAAGACAGAAAATTTGAAAAAAATATATAAATCTCTATTGTGTGCACTGGGAGCATTCATTTTCACATCGTAATGGGCTTTTGTTCATCAGAGAGTCTTCAGCAGAGATAAGCCTATTTCAGCCAAGGCCTATACTAGGGAGTCTAAATCCACACTGACAGGTGGAACAAAAGACAACTGAAAGGACTGAATTGGGAAACATGAAGTTGTCCTCTAACACTTAACTGCAGCAGGATGTTTGAGACTTCAAAAAATATTGTAAAACATCAGTGTAATTCCCAATAAGACACTGAAATCATTTGAACATCTTTCTTTAGGAGCCCTAAATATAATAATAACTATTTTGACAACCTTGAGAATTTGCATTTTTCTGTAATCAGAAATTAATATCACTGATCAATGAACACATACGAAATGAACACCTCTCATTGAAAGCTTTTAATAGCTACATTTCTTCAACAATTCGGACACAAAACACTCGTTCTACATCTGCTTAGCTGATTTAACAAATAGCTCTGGTTCATACAGTCACAGACCTGAAATGTCTTCTTTTGTTCCTCTGTCTGCTGAGCAGCTCCACATGGGCCCGTTGCTGAAGGGCTTCTTGTTTGTAGTTGCTGAGGAAAGGAAGAGTATTTTTCCTTCACCCTCCACACTCAGCCGTTTCTAGCTGTTCAAGTGATTCAATTTACACACTTTCTGGTCACAGGACCTCTTTCTCTTGCATCACTAAAACCTTTTATTACTGCAGTTTTCTGTAAACATGTTTGTGAATGTAGTTTTCAAATAGGATGCCTGTAGAAGTAGAAATGCAGTATCATTTGATATAGTGATACAAAGGGAAACATCTTTGGTTCGGTCACCTTTTTCCTAAGTTATCGTAATGCTAATAAAGCTTTACAGAATGTGTACTCACAGCTGTTTATGTGATGAAAAAAAGTGTTTCATGATAAACCTGACAGATCAGTGATGTGGAATGTCTACAATGTCCTTGATTTGTACCGATACCATTCCCTCCATGGTTAATGATGAAAAGTGATCTAAATAGTAAAATATGCCAGTTTTGAAACAAAACAAGCAAGTGGGTGCAGATTATGAGTTGTAGTTTAAGGTGTTGGATCCATAATCATCAGCAAATGTCCAATAGGCCACAGAATAAAGGGTTTAGAAGAGATTTGATGTATATACAGTATGTGTCTGCTTTACTTGAGTATATGTGATCCTGAACCTGTTCAGGGTTGACTGATGTGTAGTCACATCAGGCCCTGTGAGCCGCATCCGTTTGTAGACTGTGTTTTAAAGTTTGAGTTGTCGTGTCATAGTCCTCCTCTTTTGATTAATGAGAAGCTGTAGCTGCTGGTGGAGGGACTGATCTGATAACCCACACCAGCTGTCTGCAGCACTCATTCACATGTTCGATTCCCTTATTTCTCCTCATCTGTTGTGTCCTTCAGAGGTTAGATTCTGTCTTGATTCTTGTATGTTTTTAACCATAAAAGTGTCACATGCTGTTGCAAAAGGGATAATACAAGGAGATAGAGTGAAGGGGACATTTTCAATCCAGTAAATCATTATGTTCATGTTTCCCTGTTTGGAAAACTGTTTCAGTGGAGTTCACCAAGCAGCCTGAACAGGTTAGAGCATATAAGGGTCATGATAGACCTTTACATTCATTTTAAATATACATTATAATTCTATGCACAAGAAATGTCTTAAACATTGCAGAAATTAAATATAGTAGCTCCTCAATGTTCTTTTTGTCTGCTGTGTATAAAGCATACTTAACCACTTCTTCTTCTTCTTCTTCTTCTGCAGGAACAAATGGATGGCAAACACAAACTACATTCTGCTCCGGCCAGGCCTTCTGGTGTCGAGGTGATGAGAGGGACGCTACTGTCACTGCAGCGTGATGTGTTAAATAATCGTGCGATGGAGTCCTTGGTAAATGGACGTACTGCTGGAGGATGTGTGAGGAAGACAATCAAACTCAAGGTAAAACATGCAAATCAGCATTTTCTCTGTCTTCTTCATGTGATATGTTTTTCGAGGGCCACCGTATCTTCATTGTGAGGTTCTGAAACATTGTCAAGCTTCTCGAGTGGGAGAAATCTGATCTGTTGTGAGAATATTGAAATGCTATTGAAAATAACAAAAATGAAATGCAGGAGATGGCCGGAGAAAATAATCAATGCTGTGTTTGAGTATCAGGATGCTTAACTTGTTGCTGCCCAAAATCAATTTTGCCTCGAGGAAGCTGAAGTGCGTTGGGTCTTTTTCATGTTTCATCTTGCTGCCATAAGTGTTGTAAGCACTGTGTGTACGCTGCACACTTTAAACAGGTCTGAGCCGGCAATCCAGGTGATATGAGGAGACAGGGTGTGAAATATATATCCCTGCTCTTACTCCTGCTCCCAAATGGTTTGATGTAATTACATTATCAAATGCGTTTATGTTTTTTATGGTGTCCCATCATCCTTTCATCTTAGAGTCAGTAAAACGGCGTGGCTGCTCAACGACTGCATTAAAACATGAAAATTGACTGCAGCCTTTTATTGCTGCGTTTGGTCCTTTCAGTCTTTGTACAGTTAAGTCAAGTAATGACACGATCAAGTGTATCTGCTGCTAAAATGTTCTGTTGAGTGAAGCATTGTTGCATTGAATGTGTGTCTGAAAGCATCAGCACTAGTTGTTAACAACGTACGTATATAAAGCCAGACTGTTGCAGCTGTGTGTGCACGCTGTGTGACATGCTCTCAGCCAGAACAGTCGGAATAAAGATTTCAATGTTGTCTAATGGTGCAAAGTGGCATGTTGATGGCTCTTTGTAACACCACCGTGTTTATACAGAGGAGGCGTGTCACCGCTTAGTTTGGTTTTCACCAGAGATGTAATGGTTTTATTCATAAACACACCAAAACATGGACAAATATGTCTCCACGGCTGCAGCGTTAGCAGCTGGGAAACATACCATTCAAACAGAGGAATGTTGCAAGCCATTGCAAACTCTTGTTACACTGAATGCATCCCAAGTGTTTGTGTTTGAGTGGTCATGTCACCGGTAAATATGACGCTTGAATTGGACCAAGTAAAAGGTCACTGCAGTATGTGTGTATATTGGAAACCAGCCAAGCAATCCACTGCTTGCATATTGTTTGAAGAAACGTTGTTGATTACGACGTCATTGTGCGTGTTGTGGTAGAGACGGGCAGTTAGATTTGTGGGCAGTTGTCCATTATGTGTTGCTGTAAAATATCATGAACTCAGGTATATGGAGTTTCCCTAAGTGTACTGCTTGTGTTTAGTGCTTTGTCAGCTGTTCGAGTGAAACTTCCTCGTGGTATAAGTCATGACTTAATGCATAAGGTAAAATGTGTGTCATGGTAAGCTGATTTAACTGATCAAAGCACCAATCTGGTGCAGTCTTCGGTTGGGATGGAAACCTGCAAACAGACACTTTCCACTTTGAAACTGCATTGCATTTGAAATGCTCAAATAGCAAAGGTGCATGCTATATGTCCCGAACATTGCACAAGAAGCCATGACCAGTGGGGCCTTTAAAGGGGCACTCAACAGATTTCACCATGGCTGTATGAAGAGAAGTGGATACAAGGTTGGAGGCGAGGCCCTGTTCGTTCCTATGAAAGTTGCTCAGAGGCGCATAAAGCAAAAAAAAGCTCAAGTTCTGAGTGAAAAAGTCACATCAAATTAAGAAAAAAGGGTATTTTTTGAGCCAATGGCATCATGGGCGGACCCGGTATAATGATTCCACCGCTTGGCCACTATTTAAAATTTGCTCCAAAGCCCAGCGCTCTTCCTGGGGGCTTGTATTGTGCACATGAATTCAGTTTACCCCATCACAAGGAGGACCCGGCCTGGTAACAGTTTTACAATGTCTTCTGTGGGTCTAGAGGGAGCTTTTCTGGAGTCTGATGATATCATGTTTTTATCTAAGGAAAGGGGCTCAGTTGCATTATGGGAAATGTAGGATGCAGCATTTTTGGAGCTTGATCCATACTAGGGATTAGAAATCAGGACAACTCTGCCTCTGCTGCATCAATGTTGTCCTGCAAGTCCACCAAGTTCATGGAAATACAACACCAAAAGATCGAGTAGCCTACACCTTTATTGTTATGTGGACTGTAGATCTGATAATTCATAATCAAATTTACATTACTATAAACATCTTAATAATTTATAAACAGCATATAGGCACAAGGATGCCTATACGTACTTACTAACTTGTGATCCATATTAAATGCTAACAATAATATTGAGATTAATTATGTTGAATGCTTTGATTTCTTCCCCAAATAGAGGTTTGACTTAGGTTACTATTAAATATCAGCCAATATGCCAATACTATTTTCTATTTTTGATTATAAGATATAATTTTCTTTATGTTGAGGCATATCTAAGTGGGTTGCGAGGTTAAAAGCAAGACGGGGAATGCCACCGCCTCATTTTCAAGATATTTATTCTAATTCTTAAGAGAGAGAGGGGAGACAAAAAACAGAATCCGTGCACCACATGTAGCCAAACTAAACAGTGGTAATGTGTGTAGTGAACGGGCGAGGCGCTGTGCATCTTCTGCTGTGTGAGCCTCCGCTCCGCACAGACAGCGAGAGACAGTCATGGAGAGGTGGAGAGCGGACTGTTTTCTTTGTTATTTTTAAAGTCTTGCAATTTCGCAACTATGACACTGCTGGCGGTGACCCGTGCCGGTCCAAATGCCCGATGCACTCGAAAGCAGCAAGAAGATTTTCACCGGTTAAGTATATGTCACTTTTTTTTCCCCTCCTCCCTCCCTCAGCTCAGAGATTGGGATTGCGGTAGTCGGGAGATATGTGCCATCGCTTCGCTGCTTGTAAATCTATTCGGAAATCGGTGTGGGATTCCCTCCGCGTCCTCTGACGGTGCGGGACATGTTTGCGGTCGCCCCGTTGTTCGCTTAGTTCAGCAGCTGTTAGCGGAGACAGTGCAGATATTAATAGGCGAATAGTGTGACAAAGTTGTGCACTTGTCGGTCGGCTGCTGAAAGGCCTGGCTATGTGTGTGTGTGCACGCGTGTGTATATGTGTGTGTGAGTGAGTGTTTGTGTATGTGTGTGTACGGAGTTTGTTTCTGGCTCCCCTCCCCCACTCGCCGCTGCTGTTCTGCTCGTTCTGGAGAGGCCAAGACATGAATGTGATGAGAGGGCTCACTTCAAACGGAACAAACGGATACAGTTTCAGGAGAAATAGGCACGTTTCCTGGCCTCGGCTCTGACCGGCTCAAATCACGCCTAAACCTTTTCTGCGTATTCCCGTGTCAAGCCACACACCTGTGACCGCACAACCGTTAAACGTCTAAATGAACGCGCTAAGCGAACACGTCTCGTGCCGCTGCATCATTACGTACAGGTAGCTAGATGCCTGCTAGTTTACCAGGGGATTCATTTAATTAGCATGGAATGTGCTTGTATTTAAACGTCCCACATTGTATTTTTCTATCATTTTCCGTGCAGCACACCTGGCCTTGTCTGCTCCGTGCACGTGGTGCTCACACTTCAGGACTGCTCCGAGATGAAGGCACTGTTGCCAGTGTTGTCTCGGCTGTCTTTGTTCAATCAGGAGAATGAGTTGTATCTGTATTGGAAAAGACAAGAGAGTGGGTTTGCCCTGAAGGGAACGTGATGGCAACCATTAAAAAAATATTTCTTTTGAAATCACAGTTAAGAGTAAACCCAGCTTTATGATATAATACATCTGTTTTATGTTTTTTATTTAAAACCCCAAATCATTATGAAGAGGTAACAAGTGCACAGCGCTTAAAAAGAGGATTTTGATTGGTCAGAGCCGTTACTGGTCACCGTGGTTTAGTCCTGCGCTCATCTGTCCAGAAACATCAGCTGCTGCACGGATGTGTGAATTTAAACAGAGACAATTGGCTCTTTTTCTTTCTACGCTGGGGCTGAATAAGGGAATCAGCCCTGAAATGGTTTCTGACACTGTATCTGGGAAGCTGAATCACGAGCAGTGCGTGCAGTCCGTAGAGGTGGAGATGTACGCAGTACTACTGCTGTGTCTTTGCTCCGCAAGAAAGCTCAGGGACGGTGCACGAGGACAAGGACGTGTCCTTGAACAAATACATTAAATCCCCTAAAATCAGTCGGTACGCTACCCTGCAGCTGAACCCGCCCTGTGATGGCAAGGGAATGAAATACGGAGAGCACACGATACACGGATCAATACAGTATCGTGTGCCGTACTGCTCATGCTAATAGAGTTCAGTCTGTAAATCTCTAGTGTTTTCATTATTGTGATGATACACTTGGACTAATTTGGAATGTAATTGGAGAAGCTGTGTAAAGTATACATGCATATAAATCAGGATATTACTGCAAACTGCGTTATCACCACACTGTATCTATACTGCTGCCTCGTACAGTAGATGGCTGCCTTCAGGGCCAGACAGCGCTGAACTGAAGCCACCACTCTTGGCTTGGTTTACAACAACACTCGCACATAACTCACGAATGTGACTCAGTAATAGACTGTCACACCACTTCATAGAACAACAAACCACGTTATAGGCCAAATGACTCCAGCTGTCAGTTTCTGCTGAGGTTTGCAGATGTTACGCAGAACATGTGGTCAAAGATCAAGTGCATTCACATTCTGTTTCAGTGTATTCCTGTTTTAGCGCTTTTTGGGTTGATCTCATCACTAATTTCCACAGCTATTCTATTCTATTGGTTCCTTATATCACATTTAATTTCACTGCACTGTAGTTGCCAGGAAAGTAATAATTCATCACATTGGAGTGTAAACGGTCAACATTACAGAATGTGCTGCCTGCATACACACGAACCAGCAGCGACTCTGCTGCTGCTGGAGCGTTACACTCGCTCGTCTCACATTCACAACTCCTCTGCATTTCCGCAGACTTTGCATTAATTTTAATGTTCAGCTGGAAACTGGACACATGATTAAAATGCAAACTGTGCAAAATTAAAAAAAAATCCTGAGAGGTATTAGTCCTCTTTCAAACAGGCGTATGCCGATTATGACACATAATAATCGATCAACCTTTTCTCAGCACTAGATCTGCTAATGTAAATGTACTTGTACTTCGTTTTCAGCACTTGAAGAGTATTAGACTATCTTCCCTGTCATGGCTAGCACCACTCTACCTGTCAGTGATGTGATAAAGCTGCGTCTCATTATATATTTTTCCTCCTTGCAGGAGTTTTTGTGCAGTGGCATAAGTAGAGGTCTGGATCTGATAGTTGTGCAGTGCGGGCTCTACGGACACGTGGTTTATGGATGCTGGGACTATGAGCATAAGCGACAACAGGGACTACACAGCAGACCTGGGCGGCAGCTTCACTGAGGATGCTCCTCGACCTCCAGTCCCAGGGGAAGAGGGCGAGCTGGTGTGCAGTGATGGACGCCAGTACAGCAGCCCGGGCTTCTCCTCGAAGAGCGAGAGCCTCAAATGTGAGGCGTCCGTGGCCACACCCAGGCGACCCGACTTGGACCTGGGTTATGAGCCGGAGGGAAGCGCCTCGCCGACACCGCCCTACGTGAAGTGGGCAGAGTCTCTTCACTCCCTCCTGGACGACCAAGAAGGCATCCATCTGTTTCGGATGTTCCTCAAGCAGGAGGAGTGCGGCGACGTGTTGGACTTCTGGTTCGCGTGTAGTGGCTTCCGCAAACTTGACGCCATCGAGGGTAATGAGGAGAAGAAGGTCAAACTGGCAAAGGCGATCTATAAGAAATACATCCTGGACAACAATGGGATTGTTTCCCGACAGATCAAACCAGCCACCAAGTCCTTCATCAAAGACTGCGTCATGAAGCTTCACATCGATCCTGCGATGTTTGACCAGGCTCAGACTGAGATCCAGACGATGATGGAGGAAAACACCTACCCCTTATTTCTGAAGTCTGACATCTATTTGGAATATACTCGGACAGGAGGAGAGAGCCCGAAGCTGTACAGCGATCACAGCTCTGTGTCTGGGAATGGGAAGGGGCTGTCCAGTTATTTGCCGACTTTGATTGAAGATGAGGAGTGGAGGTGTGACCAGGAGCCCGAGGAGCAGCCCGAGTGTGACCCCACGCCGAGCAGCCGGCTCACCCAGAAGCTGCTGATGGAGACGGCGCCGCAGCGCGTCGCCAACAGCGCCAGGTTCCAGGACGATCACGAGTACAGGTAAATCTAGAAAGCCTCACTTCAGCTCCAAACTGCACCGCTTTCCCCTCTGCAAACTGCTGAATTAGAAATAAACCTGAAACCCCACAATACCAGGAACGCTGCTTGAAGTGTGAGATGAAAACGGGAGTCTGAGTATCACAGGAGACAGCGGAGATGAGAGGAGGATGGTGTGTTTACTCCGATGGTGTTGAGGAAGTGTCAGAGGCTGCAGAAGTTAACTTGTGAGAAGGTTGAAGTCGGGTGCTCTGGTTTTATCTTGTGCAGGTACTCTGATAATCCAGTTTTCTCATTGGACAGGGTTGTGTAGGGAAGAAGTTCAACAGGATTTAGTTTTAGGAGGAGCTTTTAATATGCGCATTTTCTGTGAAAGTCCCATTGCGCTGTACTTGAAATGTGTTATATTTCATTTGCTACACTTTTGTATCAGAATCAATACGCAACAGCAGATTGCTGTGCTGGTAAACACTAGAATGTATCAGTTTGATGCGTGTAGAAGCATAATTACAGGGCTGCAGATGGATATTCAATGCTGAGTTGTTTTTTGATTCAGCGGCATAAACGCTGAGGTTGCAGCTGCCAAACAGAAGGACCCGCATTTATGCCGCTCCTTTTATTTAAGCCATAATTAGTTTGGCATGTTACGGGGAATGTCTCTGCTGATTATTACATGATGGGACAGTTAGCAGAAAACCTGCTTATATATAAAATGTATATTCACAGAAGACATTTGGACATGTCTCACTCACATTAATAATGCATGGTGACACCTGTATGAGTGAAGCCGCTTGATGCTGAAAAAGAGTGTTCGTGGCACATCTGTCCTGAAAAAACAGACAAACACTTGATTTCTGCTGAATGTGACTTTTGTAAACAAAGGGCGCAGGTAAAGTTTGCCCGAATGTTATATTATATATAAATATATTGGAGCTGCCATATATTTAGAAAATGATCTCTAGCTTGAGTCTTCTTCGGTTGCACTGGAGAGCTGTTTGGGACGTTCTAGGCATTTACTTTGAATCTGTCTAACGCTGATCAGACATTGTGTTTTCATTGATCTTGTGTGTTTTCTACTCCCACCACACATTTTAATCTGCCTTTCTGCAACTTTCATGCTCACACTGTTTATCGGATCAAACACTGAACGTAGTCACAGAACCGGTCTGTCTTTACATCAAGTTTATTAAAATCAAGCTGTCTGGATCCTCAACTATGTTTACTAAAAAAGAGAGAAAGGAAGCATTGCTTTGAGCAATTCTACTATGAGCGTAAAGTAAGAAGAAAATGCAGATTCAGACAATACGATGTCTGCTCCTCAGTTCAGTTTTATATTATTATAGCAGTCTCAAGACTACAGCTTTAGCCACATCATGTGGAATACTACTCAGATAACATTACAACGAGCTCCCTGCAGTTCATAACGGATCTTTTACGCCATGCGGGAAATCAAACAGCCAACCAAAATCACTGACATGTCAGAAATCCATGTGCTCATGGAAATTAAACTGGAGTTGTGACCCCCCTCAAATCTGCAGGTCAAATGACAGAAACTCCATTCTAAAATGAGTTGGGCCGACCAACTCAGAGCTAAAATTGGGCTTAATCCGTACAGTGTGTGCCCAGTTAAATGCACACAGCAGCCGGTAGAATGATTAACACGCTCTGAGTAATCTGACTGTGGATGCTCGGCGCTCTGCGCTCTGCGTACTCGTGATGCTCCGGCATAAGAAACTGTAATCATGTTAAACAAACCAGGAGTGGCTTAGCATCGTGTGGGTCAAGTGTCTTTGCAAACTAAAGTGTAACAATGACAGATCAGATGAAAACATAAGTGATTGATGGCGACCACAACTTAACTAATGTCACCGCTGATTTCAACTTAAAGCTCATTACATAATACGGTTACATCTTGAACGGAGGATTAAGGCCACAAAAACAGAACATGTTGGGGGTCGGGAAAGAACAACACGTTCTGTCAGTGTTGCAA
The DNA here is from genome assembly GCF_050575085.1 of Anarhichas minor. NCBI lineage: Eukaryota > Metazoa > Chordata > Actinopteri > Perciformes > Anarhichadidae > Anarhichas > Anarhichas minor. The sequence continues at coordinate 18,820,133 of NW_027466453.1, forward strand.
ACCGGAACCCAAAAGTGGGATTCAAGATCCTAATGTCTGTGCTGCATTAATGTTGGTCCTCAACGGATTCATTGAAAGTGACGTCGCTGTGAGACACTTTCTCATAGTTCACCTCTACCGCTGCAGCAGCAGTGAGATGAGGAGGGACAGGAGCTCATCAGCTGACAGACGGACAAAGATAAGAGCGTCTCTGTGACTCAAACACTGACCACGCTGCAGCACAGCCGGTGGAGACCAAACACATCCGACCCGACACAGACGTGTTGGCGGCAGACCTTTTCCTTCTCGTTCTGTGGTCTAGTCTTGTGTTGGATTTCGCTCTTCAGTGTGTTTGCAAGCAGCTTTTTTTCTGGTTGATATCTGCAAAATGAACCCGATGCTTGTTTGTGTTTGATTTCTTCCTTTTCTTTGAGAAACATAACCAAAAGGCATTTGTCATTGAGATCAATGTTTTCTTGAAATCCCCTCAAAAATATAAATAATATAAGAAAAATACAGTTTTAATTGGAGAGTGAAACACATTTTTGAGCGTTTTTTCCACATCATTATTTCAGCAGTCAAGCATTTGGCTGGAATTACAGAAATGCACGCTTCATTTTTAAAAAGCCTTTTAGCAGCACCCGTCGGGTTTTTATGGGGACTAAATTTTGCATCAGTTGTGTCTGACGATCTCTTCAGAGACGAGCAACAAAAGGCATTAAATAGTCTTTCACATCAACTTTTAGCGATCGGAGGACTTGAAAGGGAATGACCTATACATTCATTAATGTTTGGGGAGAGTTTAGAAGTGTGAACGGCTCAGTTTTGTTCTTGTTCAAGTGCGTCGTGCACTTCAAAGGAAGACTTTGTTGTCTTTGTAATGTTTCCTTTATTTCTGATCTTTTGAGTCTGGAATGAAATAATATGGATGAACAATTGTGTTATTGCTAATAATGGTGGGTAATAATTTGAGTTTGGAGTCTGACATTTTTTTTCTTGAGAAATGATAAATGTTCTTGTATCTGACGGCATGAGAGGGAGGTTAGAGACGGGCAGGTTAGAGGAGACATGAAGGGAGAAGGGAGGGCAACTGAGGACACCATGGCCAGTAGCATCAGAACCTGCACGTAGGAAACATGTTCAACTCAACTCAGCTATTTTACTGCAAGTTAATTCAATGACAATATGTTCAGGCTCTCTTGATGATTGGAAACTTGTTATTTTATTGCTGTTTTATTGTACATCATTTGGAATAAAGACATCTATGGACAGTATTTTATCATGTTCACAAGAATGCAAATATAAGAATTTGAAAGCAACATGATACAGAATCAGTTCAGAAATCCGCTCATTTATCAAGTGATGTACTGTTGTTATTATTCTTGGTTATGAGAAATACATTCTTTGGGGTGAAGGAATCATCTCATCTGTCTTTCATCTAATGAAGGATTGAATTCATGTTTGCTTCTTTCCCTCTTCATTCTTTCTCCTTCAATCAGAAATGTAGAATCTCAACTGAAAGCTGGTTTTCTGTGCGCTGCGCTCTTTGTTCGTGCCGGCTCCTCACCACCCTGCCTCTGTAATTATTCACTGTTGCTGAATGCAGATGCTAATAAAAATCCAGTTGGTCACAAAGGTTTCATTTTGAACTCTGGGTGCTTCTGCATTCCAAACAGGGAGAAAGCTGCAGGGAATTCCAATTTGAATAAAACGAGATGATGCCTAACATCTTTAATTCATGTGTTCAAAGCCCCGCAAGAAGTGTGTTCAGCAAAGTCAATGACTGAGAGTGTAGAAGGTGGACGGATGAAGCTTTCCCGTGTATCTGTGGACGCTCGTGCAGGGTGAGCCTCCGAATAAAACCTGCAGTCATACGCCAGCATTCAATACTCAGGGATTGGATTTGGTGTGTTCACAAAGGCTGTTGTAATACTATTAAATCCGGTGTAGCAGTATATGCTGGCAGTATACTTTCTCTGGCCGTAGGTTCACTTGTATTACACCAAACAGAATCGAGAGGAGTTGAAGGAAGCGGCAGAGTCTGAAAAGTGTATGTTTCCTAATTCAGGATTATACCAAAGAGCTGTGTACCGGCTCTGTTTACAAATGCATTTTAACGACCATGTCAATCACTTCATGATCTGTTTTATTTTTCTCAGCATTTTCCTGTATTTTTATTTTTATTTCTTCCAGGAATGCTCCATGTCGGGAGCCCATCAACCCGTACTACGTCAACAGTGGTTATGCTATGGCTCCGGCCACCAGCGCCAACGACAGTGAGCAGCAGAGTATGTCCAGCGACGCCGACACCATTTCCCTCACAGACAGCAGTGTGTATGTATTTACTCATCACACACACACACACACACACACACACACACACACACACACACACACACACACGTGTCGTGCTTTAAATTATTTTACCAGGTCATAAAGACTATGCAAGGCGGCATTATTGGCTTGAAAGACAAAAACAATAGTATACTAAGGATCTTCAGTTGTTAAAAAGTAAAGCATGCCATGTATGTTTAGCGTTGCTCAGAAACACAGGAATGAGGGTTAAATTGGTTTCAAAATGTCACTTCTTGCCTGTTTTTACCTCCGCTCGACCTTCGGGATCGGATAAGCTGCTAACTGAGCCCCATCTGCTCATTAGCCAGTTAGCCATTAACCAGTAAACGCTGTTAGAATTGATCTCCAAAGCTAATTAGTAAGACATTAAACCATGTGTGAATGTACATAAATGAAAATACTCACCTACTGACCTCTTTTACAAATCCCACACATAAACCACTTTGTTTGGGCACAAGCATGAGACCGAGGGCAATGTTCTGTCCCATCTGAGATCACTTGCGAACAGCACTCGTATACCAGTTGAGTGTGTAGACCCGGCATGTGCTGGTGAAATTTTTTAGAATTTAAGAAATGATGTTTTCTAGGTGCAAAGATGGCACCGGGGGAATTATGCCAAAGAAACTTCAAAAGCTTGCACAACTGGACATGAATGTGTTTGAAGCCGAATGGATTAGAGGCAGTTATCAGCTAATTGGTCCAGAGCTTCCATCACAGCAGAGTGTGAAACCCAGCATGACCAATACCACATGGAATTACAGACGGATGGATGTGTTAACATGTAACTGTAATCTGCCAGACCACTTGTGGTGCAGCAGGAGGGACACAATAAGCCTGTGAGGACGACTGATTAATCAAGAATTACAAGGTGGTAGTTTTAGGCACAAAAAAAAATGCGATGGGAAGCTTTCAACTTCAAAGCTGTCTGTGTTGTTTATTCATGAGGATGTTTTATGAAAATGTCTTTGTTGTTAATTCCAGAGACGGGGTTCCACCCTACAGATACCGTAAACAGCATCGCCGGGAGATGCACGAAAGCGCCAAAGCAAATGGGCGAGTGCCACTACCTCATATTCCAGTGAGTTATTCATGGGTTCTCTCCCTTTCTGCCTCCACACCTCTCTTTAACTGTCTGTCTCTGCCTTATTTCTCTCCGCTGCACCATTGGAGATGTGCATATTTAAGCTCTGCTATGTCGCAGGGCCTGTGATGGAGTGTAAGAATAGCTGATGGTGAAAGAGAAGGCTGTCTAAATGTAGCTTGATGCCCTCCTAAGCTGTGAGCGCTGAAGCCGAGCAGACATGAATCCTCCCCCCTGTGACAGCCCGATGCCTCCCTCTGCAGCTTACGCTGTCTCTCGGTAGGAAAACCCCGGCCCTAATTAGGCCTCGGAGTAAAGAGTCAAATTAAAACTCCCCACGTAGCATCCTATTAGGATGCATGAGTTGACTGTATAGTAGAGCACAAATCCCTCAAGCACAACTCTAACGTTTCCCTGCCCCAACAAATTAATCACGACTTCGGCAATAAGAAAATTGACAGGGCTTGTGGGCCTTTTTAGTTTAAATGTCACTTTGTTTTCCAACCTTCTCACAGCTTTGTATTGTCATAATTGCAGTGCAGTGACTCAAGGATATAAAATGTTCCTTGTGTGCTCATTAAGGACAGTACGTGTGCCATTCAAAGTTAGCGTACACACTCCCTAGTTTATCTTCCCAAAATGATTTTGAAATGTAAAATAAAAAAGTTATCTTTAAATCCAGGTTGAATTCTTTTTGCCGTAGAGCCGCTTACCAAATGGATATACAGTAGATACGTTAAACGTATGTTCAGTTCAAGGTTGCGGGGTGATACATTGTTGATGGGAAGTGTAGCTCAAACCTTCATTTTATAATCACACAGGAGTCATGAGACACTTATAGAGTTTATAACAATGGTTAAGAAGCATGGGCACTGCACATTGTAGAAGATATTTAAATAAAACATCACCATATCAGAAAGGATCAGCTTCAGGGATATGCTGTATTACTTCCTCGTGGGATACGTTATTGATAAACTGGCATCAAATATCAATATTTTTATTAAAACATTAATATTTTGAAACAGATGAAAATAAACTAGTTAGCTCTGCTAGCGTCTTTAGCATTGAGGTGGCTGCTCCAAACCCACAGACTTACCTTATATCCCACAAACAAGAGTAATGGAAGCACTAATGTTCCTATTCTCACAGTTATGTTCCTCCGTATACAACCGGCCGAATACAGCCTGGAGTTTATGTCCTCACAGTCGAAGTGTTTCGTCTCTTTAACAACACACGCTGAGAGTTAGTGGCTGTGCTCTCAACCGTTATTTCAACCCTGTCATATATACGTATTCATGCCAATCCTCCGGCTTTAAGGGGGCGCTCGCGGTTATTGCTCCCGTTGATCTATTCAAGCTTATTTCTAACTCTGCATGGTAACCATAGCAACCGCTCACCACTTCCTCTTTTATTCAGCGTCGGACACAAACAGACCTCTGGCCTTTCGTTTCTTTGTCGAGATGAATTTGCGTGTATGAAAACAACTGGTTTGCCCATAAGGTGTTGACAGTGAGTGGCAGAGAGTGCTTTACAGTTTGACATTTCTTCCCCCAGCGCACAAACCGGATTCCTAAAGATATACACGTGGAGCCGGAAAGATTTGCTGCAGAGCTGAGCAGCAGACTGGAGGGCGTTCTGAGGGAGAGGGAGGCTCAAGAGAAGCTAGAGGAGCGGCTGAAGAGAGTACGATTGGTACGTTCACTTTATTCACAGAACCATTCTCTTCTGTTTAAAGCACAAGCAGATCCACTGTTTGGTTGATTTGGTTGTTGCTTCAGAGGTTCACATTGGAGAGCTGTGTCTAGACTAAATAACCTCCAACGTAACACAGTTGAGGCAGTGCAGGGAAGGAAAAGGAACACGTGCTATGATTCTTGTGATTCTGAGTTACACCATCAAGTCATATGAGGCCGTGTTGGCTTCTGGTGACAAAGACGGAATACGATTATTTGCCAGATGGAAAAGAACTTTAAAGTTTTGGATCCCCAACGAAAGGTTTCATCAAATTATTTTCTAGATTACGTCACAGTGAAACTTTCTGATGGTATCTTCAAATTCCTTATTTCACATGACAAAAACAGGGAGGCTTACTTTCATATATATATAACAAAGAAAAGCAGCAAATCTTCACATTTTGACAACCTTGAATCAGAAAATGTTTGATTTTTGCTTAAAAAATTACTGAATCAATTATCAAAATAGTTACAGATTCATTTTCGAACCAACGGTTTGATTACTTGAATAAAAAGCTCAAAAAGAGCAGTTTGTATTATATTGTCAACATTTATATTGAATATTACATTTAAATCCTGCTCTAGTTTTTGAGTTCTCTGACTCCTGGTTACGCTGCTTTGAGTGAACATATTTTGCTTATGAGGATCTAAATTTAGTTATTTCCCAAAATCTTGATTTCAAAGCATATCCCCTGTTTTGTCAGGTCTGTGTTGAGAAGGAAACGGCGTGTCTCAATGAGATCACCTGTCTAAATAAAGGTTCAATTCAACATTCTACGAAAGCAGCAAACAGTAGCCGACTTTGTTTACATAGCCGAGTCACAACTGCAAAACACAATCCTGACAGAAGAACTGTGCAAAAGACTAAAAGACTGAGAGAGAACCAAGAACTCGAGTTTCCAGTTTGAATATATAATTATGTATTTTCATTCTGTTGGTGTCTTTTTATTAATTGAAGTTTTGCAATTGAGGAAAGCTGAGTTAAGTTGCGTTAAATTGTCTTTTCTGTTTTGTTTTTACCTAAGTTTACATTTGGACCACCAGAAATGTTCTTTGGCCACCAAATGTAAGGGCTTGTTGGCCAGAAGGGCCCGTGCTCATCTTTCCCTGCAAAGGATTTTTACACCTCAATACCTTTGCTTTACTTTAAGAAATAGAATTAACTGTGACCACAGATCGTGTTTTAAACAGCCGACCAGTAGAATCAATATCAGTAATGTGTGCGAGATGCCACCAAAGCTCATGTCTGCGCCAGGAAGCGGGATGTGTGTCTGGCCGTTGGGCTTAAAGTTTTCAGCAACAAAGGAGACTTAAATCCGTCTGGCCTTAATGAAATTAATGAGGCCAGCCATTTGAATGGGGAATAAAAAAACATTATGAATCACTTGGAGAATTCCATGCCTGGCCTGTCAGCGATCTGGCTTTGTCGATGAATCAGATGGAGCACCTGCACACTCGGCCACTTGTAAGCCCGGAACAGCGTGTCGCCCGTTTGATGTCACTTGAACGCTGATGAAATGGTTGCTGCTACCACAAATGAAATCCCCCTCAGTACGCAGACCCCGAGTACCTAGTCTCAAGGCAGACCGTTCTGTTTGTGGTTTGGCCCTAAAAGGAGAGGAGCTTCCATCACACAGCTCAGGGTTTGCTTTATTAAAACCTGGAGGCAAGCATGAAATGTCTGCCTTCATCAAGTGAGCACCTCGAAAAGGAGGCGTGAGCTTAGCTTTTAGCTTTTTAACAGTAAAAACAGATGTATTCAAATCGTATGGTTATTAAATATAAAGGTTCAAAATGTATGTTGGTATGAGGCAAAGACCCACATGACTTCAAGAGGTTGTGAGTCACTTCACTTATTGCCATAACGCTGTTAAACTCTGCTAAGAATGAAATCACGGCTTCACTTAACGTCATTTCTCAGAACAATGGGCTGTGTGGCTCAGCTCAGCGCGGGATGATTCACACGCACAAGCAGCAGCAGCATGCTGTTCATTTAAAGCAGATCAATGACAGGAAGACTCACGTGACGGTCGCTGCCTGTCTGGATCTTTATTTTGGTGTTAACAAGACAGCAGAGCATGCGACCATGTGTGTGTGTGTGTGTAAATGAGCTGGTGGAGATCGTCAGTGAGTCCCCATCCAGCACCTAAGCTAACTTGTAGAATGTCAGATATCTGCTGCTGTTTGCCGACGGTTTTCATTTTCAAATGGAAAGGAGGGAGCCGGTGGAACAAATGCTTCCATGAATAACTTTCAGTGGGCTCAGATAACACTGATATCTGGATGTGATGCAGAGATACAAAGACGCATCAATTATTAAAGACGTGCCAGGAAATATTTGGCTGCATACGGCATCTTTAACATCATGGCTGAATTTAAGACAGGAGTCGGGAGAGGGAAGGTCCGTTCATGTGGTATACTAATACAGTTATTGCAAATGGATGTTGAGCTCAGAACAACAGCAAACATGTGAAGGTTTATTTTATTATTAACATAACTGACATCAAATGTTTGGGCATGGGCGGTCTTAATAAATAGAAGTGGAACCCCTTCTGTTGTCCCACTAGATCTCTTTGTTCTCCTTTCTGAAGGTTCATGTCTTGATGGGGAATACCGCTGAATGTAGTTTGCTAAATTATTTGTGATTCATGTCGTGTGTCATGTGAAAGAAAGACATTTTGAGAAATAGAAAATAGATTTACAGCTCCAATAAGTACAATTTAGGATTACATTTTTAGATTTTGTTTTAGTAATGATGGTGCGAGGTCCTTGTGTCACGATAACTACTTTTGTCAGACAATATATTGTCCCTGAAAAAATTGTGACAAATGACGTTATTGTCATTTAAAAGCATTTTATGCAACTGATATAATAATATAATTGCATAATAATGCGAGTACGCCCTTTCAAAGAGCAATGAACTGTTAATTCTTGAGAAGATTCAGACATTGGACATTGGAATGAGTACAAAATACAAACATATTCGAAATAAATAAAACGTAAAACTAATAAATCCACCAAAACAATAAATAAAATGCACTCTTGGGCTCTTTTAACAAAAATGTGCAACGTCTGCACAATGTCCCAGTCTTAATGATCGGGTAAACCCGGCTGTTTGTTCTGGCTTTGTGTCGGCTGAAACATTGGTGACATTCGTACGTAAACAAACACAAAGGGCAATATCGAGGTCGGCAGAAATGATTGAGGTCATGCTCATACGTCATATGATGTCTTTAACATGTATATCTTGACAGGCCGAGCCATAAGGAGTACAGCCATTGCCATTTCACGTGACTGAATTTCCCCATCCACTGCTGTGTTTTATTCCATCGCTGCACATCCTCCACTCTCTACAGCCTGCTTATCAGAAGCTGTTGTGAATGCCTGCAGCACCCCACGACTCCCCCTGGAGCAGATTGTGTTGGAGCGTGACTTCGTCCTGGTCAACCAGAGCTGAAGCTGTTATCAATAATTGCACTTGTCCTCGTGTGAAACAACACAAATGTGCTGCGTGCATGCACAGTTCCCTCACATCTGACTGATACTGTTGTGTTTCTTGGTTTGTCTCCAAACCTCTGCAGTAAGAATGAGAAGACACATAGCAGCATGTGGTGAAATCTGCCATCTGCAGGTGGAAATAAATACAGCAGACGCAGCCTTCTGAGAAAAAAAACTCCTCACTTGTGTTCAGAAATAAGCTGTTCAAAGAATTGAATAAATTAAATGCATATAGATGTATATTTTTTATGGCTGATGGACATGTGTTTCTTTATATCTTTATAACTTGTATTTCATTATGTTTTGTTTTGTGTGTTTGTTGTTTCTACAGGAAGAGGAAGGTGATGAAGTCATGTCCACAGCCGCAGCGTTATCCAGTCACAGGTTCCCCCCTGGTGCTTATCCGCAGAACTACAACTCACGCTTTGCTGACAACGCCTTCAGCGGTCCTCTTCTGAGAGACGCTCACGAGGAGAACCCGGAGAGCATCCTGGACGACCACGTCCGGCGGGTCATGAAGACGCCCGGCTGCCAGTCACCGGGCACAGGCCGCCACTCTCCCAAGTCACGCTCCCCAGACGGCGTCCCAGGGGCAAAAGGGACGGGACTTGGTACGGCGCCTGGGAAACATCCATCCAGGCACGGTTTCAAGGGAGACGGCGGCCACCTGTACCACCACAAACACATGCACCACACCCACCACGCTGGCGTCGGGAAGCCCAAAGAGCAGGTTGAGGCTGAGGCGGCCGTGCGTGTGCACGGCAGCTTCCCCTTGAGCACGGAGACGAGTCATTACGGATCAAAGTCTCGCAGCTACGCAGATGGCATGGGATCCAACCCCACGGAGCACACAGGCCACAGGTAAGCAAGCGCCAAGCGTTAAGTTTCCTCTTTCTCGTTGATGCACCCCACAATGCTTTTAGCTTTTTCTACCTACCGGTTGTTTTCCTGCATTATACAGTAGCAAAGGTGGCACACAGTGCAAAAGGCCGTTCAAGAAAGGCGAGGAGGTGCGGCCTTGTGACATGCCAGCGCCTGCAGAGGAGATGGAGAAAAACCAGAAGATCCTTTTGTGGCTGATGGAAGGACAGAAAGAAATGGTTCAGCATAAGAGGAGTCCATACGGGTCAGTGACAGTTAACTGACCAAGAGGAACAAATGCACTTTCTTAGAATGCTCTCGCTTTGTTTAGTTTGATTGCTGATATTCAAAAAGTCCTGACTTTACATTTTAGGAGTACCACTGGGTCCAAGAGGACCACCAGCCACGAGGCTCAACCGTGGAACACCGTGCAGCCGTCGCACCCTTTCATCCAGGATCCCACCATGCCCCCGAATCCAGCTCCAAGCCCCCTGATCCAGCTGGAGGAGGTGCGCCGGCGGCTTGAGGAGGAGAAGATCAAGTCTGGAACTGTGCAGCCCAAGCAGAGGTAAGTGGACGGACATGTCCCATTACCACAGTTATCTGTCCAGTTAATTGGTGCAGCTTTTCAACGGAATCCATTTAACTTGATCCACAGAGGAAGAAGCCGGATTTATCCTTCAAAATGAAACAGTTACCCTTTTGTTCTCCAGCCTGTGTGCTCCTTGGGGCCGCTCTGTGTCTAACTACTAGGGTTGTTCGGTCCCTCAGGTACGTGATGGAGGTGATCCAGAGGGGTCGCACCGCCGTCAGGCCTGCCCTGTTCCCTCTGCTCAGCATGGTGCCCGCCGTCTCTGACAGCGATCTCTCCCAGCCCGAGTATGTCCACCGAGTCTTACCACTAACTTTCCCCACTGTCTCCAAATTCCCCGTAGGCTACGTCCACCCACTTCACTCCCCATTCTCATTACCGGTAGTTTAGTTACCCAGGACTGTGTGTTTTTGTGGCGCTACTAAAGGAGGCATTTAAGAATCTGTAGGAGCAATTCCTTTCCCTATTTCCCTCCTCTGTGTGTGGTGTCATCATGTAGTCTCCCACACTCTGTCCTTGAGTCTGTTTGAATGTGCTCTCTTTAGTTATTCCTTTGTGGCAGGTGCTATTTTGCATTTAAAGCGGTTTTAACTGTTGACCTGCAGCCATTTATGATTTTAACAGACAGCCGGCAATCAGCGAGAAAATACTTTTTTCAGTGTCCGTGGTAGAAACTGAATTATTTCTCCTCCCTGTCAACTAGGATCAGATCTCTTGCTGGGTATTTCCCGTGAAGATCAGAAAGAGGATTGCAGAGGAAGTTTAGGATTTCTGTGTTCTCGCAGAGGCAGAAGTATCGAGAGGAGAGCGTCGGCTTCTTGATGTGTTCTCAGAAACATTGTTCTGTTTGATGTTTAACTGCACTCTTAACAGACGGAGGGAGCAGGGGAACTGTGTAAGAGGCAGATGAAAGGCAGAGTATGTGGCACCGGCTCCGGTCAGACCTGTTAAGGGCTGGGGTTCAGGACTTGTGAGCCTGGTGGATCACGGCCGACTAGACCTGTCAGTACCTCCAAGCTCGCAAACAGTCAGAAAAAGATAGCTGAAAGATTGGAATTTGAAAAAAAAAAAGGATGTTTGCTCGGAAAGGAAATGGTGGTTTTGTTTTGCGTTACAAAAAAAGAGAATACAGAGTAAAAATGTCTACTTTTGCCCAAAAAGGTCAGATATTAGAATTTAAATAGCAAGACCAGCAAAACATACAAGTAGAGCAGGGTAACTTTATAAATGTAGTAATAGTAAACAATTGGAGAAAAATACATGTATCTTGATCACTCTCCGTCCGACTAGCCTGTTGTGTAACTCGTAATGTCTCCACTGATTCATCTACTTTCCAGTGACGAACGCAGATGCACTTATGTGGTTGTTGAAGTTCGTACAAACGTTCTCGGGCTAAACACATTTGGGATCCCGAAGGATAACATTATCTCATGGCACACCCAGAGGCTGCTGGTAAGGTCGTCATCTCAGGGCCTCTCCCACTCAGAGGACGTCCTGAATACAGAGTGCACCAGTGACTTCAACTGCCGTCTGGCTCTCTGATAATTACCCGCATCCGCAGACCTGCCCAGCTGAAAATACTTAAATATATAGTCAGCCCTGCAGAGATTTCTGGGTTCAACATTGTTTGGTTCGGCTGTCAACTCTTTTTCCATTCTGATTTATTTTCTGTCAAAGAAGAGAATAGCTCACGTTTTCTATCTGTGAATTTTTAGTTTAGTTTTATTTTCCAGCTCCACTTCAGTTCATCTGTGTCCTTTTCACCTGCTCGTCCTGTTGTTCAGCGCGTTATTTTAGTTTTCTATCTATATCAGCTGTCCTCAGAGAGCCTCGGTGTTGTTTCCTCCACAACGGATTCTTGGAAGAAGCTGTTTTTTGTTCACTGGTTAGCAGTCGGTCGGCAGCAGGATGTTAGTCCGTGTTGTTCCTCTCTTCACTCGGTGCTTGGAACTGCTCACGTTGATTAGAGAGTTCGACCTTTTAAGATGCACCGTATGAAATGACATCCGTCCTCAGCTGGTCTTAAGTTTCATCAGAAGGTTAAGTAAACACCTTCACAAAGTGCAGGTCTCACTGTCGCTAGAGACGGCTGCTTGTTAGTGTCAGGAAGTTATTAAGTTTAGAATCATCAACAATTTCTAGGATACCTTTTTATATAAAAGAAATCCTCACAGCTTTGATGTGTGGACTTGAATGATGGGTGAACTTACTTAAATATCCTCAACCGGTTTCTGTCTTTTCCATTTGCAGACACAAAGCCACTAAAAAGCAGCCGTGTGAGAACATTACTGTCGCGTATTACTTCTGTGAGGAGCTGATACCGTACAGGACGTCTGTCAGAGGGAGGGTCGTCTCGCTGGGCCAGTTCAAAGAACTGCTGACGAAGAAAGGAAACTACAGGTGAGATCTGTGGTGCTGTTTGATGTCTCTGGACAGAACTAGAGGAGGCTTTACACCTACAACATGAATTTATTCTTCAATAATCAGTATGCAGGATTGTAGTAAGATTGTATTTTCTATAATACAACCTGCTTTGAGACTGCAAAATAATCCAACGTTTCGAGTCCTTAAAAAAACGTGTTAAATAATAGTGTCAGCTGGCTTGTATAGATCACACTCATGTGTTGATGGGGTCCGGCTGTGCCTCTTAACGCTGACCTCATAAAGAGGTATTATGATTAAAGGTCAGGATTTTCACTCTCGTGGTTTTTACTAAAGAGATAGCCGTAACACTTTTGTGATCATCTTTGAGTGGATGGAATTGAATTGAAACTGTGAAAGGCCGTAGTTCTGTTTATTATAGGGGCACGATGAATTATAGCGTGATTAAAATGATATAACTAAGAGTATATAACCACAGTGATTGTCTTAAGAAAAGTCTGATGCACACCTTAAATTGATCTACGTAAAAGGACGTGTGACTGCAGGGCCGTGTGCACACACAGAAATCGAAACGTTCGAAATAAAGTCTAAATTGTGGGAGCACCGGACTCCAAACATAAACAAAAAAACGTCAATAGGAGGTACTAAGTGAGCACCAAATGTGCTCACTGACACCACTACACTATGTAGTAGTGTCAGTGTATAGGACAAAAGATAACCTCATGGGGTGCTGTTACTTGGTCAGTGTTTAAGTGTTTATTTATTTTAAAAGACCATAATGCTTTATAAATTAATACAAATAATTACTTTAAAAAATGATAAATGATACAAATATTATTGTAAGATAAATAAATACCGAAGAAGAAATCCCAATGAGAAAACATTGGTGAATGTCTGAATCGTCATGCTTGCTGAATCAGCGTGTTTGTTTGTTTTTTAGATATTATTTCAAGAAGGTAAGCGACGAGTTTGACTGCGGGGTGGTGTTCGAAGAGGTGCGTGAAGATGACGCCGTCTTGCCCATCTTCGAGGAGAAGATTATCGGGAAAGTCGAAAGAATTGATTGACGGTCATGTTGAAGAGGGAGGAGTCAAAAGAAGGCAGCGTGTGAGGTGAAGAGGAAGTGTTTGACGATTGAGACCAGAGGTGCAGAAAGAAGAACCATAGAAGGGGATCCAGAGTTGAGGAGCAAAGCAGTGGTCACGATGGACGACTTGTGACTTTTGAGGCTCGGTATCACCGCTGCAGAGACGGCGGACTGGAAGAAGAAAAAGACCTCATTCACTTCTCCGGAGTGTAGTGTAGCATTGTAATGTTTACTAGAAAAATGAAGGAACGAAAGTGCTACTAAAGCTACATATTTTTGATATGATGCATCAGATTGTTTCTAAAGCAACCACACTTGTCTTTTTTTATATGTATTGGTAACAGATGTGTACAGTTTGTGTTAAAAGATAACAACATTTTATATCTATTTAAGTATTTAAAATGCTCATTTTCAATCCTATGGAAGCAGGAGAGTCGCCCCCGTTGAAGACGATCAAAATCCTTTTTAGGGCTGAATTGTGTTTCTTTGATTCATTGTAAGAGCGCCCTCAGTGCTTTTAAAGAATCACTTACCAGGACTTTATTATGTGGCATTCAGTCAGTCTGCACTTTCATTGTATTATATGCCGCTGACTATATCCCAACGTAGGCTGCAACATCAATTTCTAAAGCACCAAACACGAGCGACCAGAAGACCTGAATCCGCTGTACAGTCTGCTGCAACCCAGCTCACCAGCCCAGCGTCTGAAGGTGGTACTCTTCACTCTGCAGAAGATTCCTGGTCATTTTTGAAGCTCAAACACTTTTCACAAAGTTATTATTTATTGTAGGGCTGTTTTATTGGGTTGCACGACTGCATATAGTTGCTGCTTATCTAGTGTGTACTGCATGTGAGTGTAGCTGATGGCTGTGAGTATGTACAGGTGAAGTTTTAAGACAATTGGCTATAGACGTAATGCAACAATATTTTTTTTTAAGGTGAATATCTATGCAAGTTGGTTCCCCGAATCCAAAAACTGCAAAGGGCTCCTATATTTATTCACTCCGTAGGAAGTTAGGTCAATGTTCAAAACCGTTAGAGGCGGGCCGGGCAATATACTGATATTGTATCAATATCATGATATGAGACTAGATGTCCTCTTAGGTTTTGGATGTCATCATTTGGCATAAGAGTTGACTTGTCCTGGTGTTATAGGCTGCATTACAGTAAACAACAGTCTTACCAGACTGTTGCAGCTGTTCTGTTATTTGCCTTTTCCCACTTAGTCAACATGACAACATGACATTATTTATCACAAATCTGATTGTGTAAATATTTCATAAATGGTCAACTCCACAATATCGTTGCAATATCGATATCGAGGTATTTGATTTTTGCTTTTCTCCGTATTGCTCAGCCCTGTTAGCGGCTACGTGTAAGAACAGCCAGGCTTTTAAAAGCCTGTTTAATTCATTCCTCTTCATTTAGGCCTTTGTTTAGATTATACTTTAATCAATTCATCAGGCTGACGTTTCAGTTGTGTCAACAAGCTAAAGGTTCCACAATTATGAGTCCTCATTGTGGAGTAATTTGACCTTTTTTTTTTTTAATGAGTCAGTGCCAATGAATATTCTGAAAACAATTATTCTTAAAAGGCCAGTTTGCGTGATTTTCTTCTAATTACTTCCAATCAAACACTGAGTGACACAGTTTGTGGTTGAGTTTCATAAAGGAAGTGCTGCCTTCAGCTGCAGAGGTTCAGTCAGTGTTCGTGTCGTCTGAAGACACATTGAAGCTCATGCTCACAGTGCAGAGAGGCTCCCTCACTCTGCTCAGCAGAGGTCACATCACAGCATTTGAATGAGAAGGCCAGTGAATGTCATCAGAACACCATCCAACGTTTGTGCAATGCAGGTCACATGAAGGCATATTAAACATAGTGTAGGTGCTCTATTTTACAGTCTAGAGGAGAGCTAACACACTGAAATGTTGAGTTCACCGTGTTTACATCAAGTTGTAACGTGTTTATTTCTGCGATCCCCAAGACCTACCATCTTAAACTTAAAATCACTGCTTAGTGGATGGATCAGTGAAGGAGGGGCTGATCTCTAAGCTGTAGCCTTCTCTAGTTGATCACAGCTACATCTTGTGCCTGGCAGGAAGAGTTGTTTAGTGCAAGTGACCTCCTTTTGATGGATCACGTTACACCAAAGAGAGAAAATAAAAGGTAGATGGTAGGCGCTGTGGGCCGGCGTTTGAATCTCCCTTTTACATTGATATCCCCCTTCGTTCTGTGGCAGCACTTATTATTCGGTATCTTTGTTATTTCTTTTATATTCAATCATTGAAGCCGTTGCACGAAAGAGCAGAATGTTCTTTGCAGCGGACGAGCTGTGTGCGGTTTTCTGATGCATCTTGTTCGGAACATCAGCTTTGAAAACATCACATTATTGCAACACTGGAGAAATGTCTCATCCATTAGTATTTCCTGTCCCCTCTATTTGGCGTTGTAAAATAAATATGTATGCACTGGAATAGTGAAAGTAAAACTCCTGTGGGGAAGGAACATCACGTTAAGATTCAAGGCCAACATGTTTCTTTTTCTATTCGCTGTACCTCGTCATTGCGCAGTAACGACAACGTAACAAAAGTGTTTTTGTTACGGAATACTCGGCAGAAAGATAGCGGACCTTGAAACCGGAGTGCTGAGTCATACGTGTTGCTGCATAGAAGCCCAGTGTAAGGAACATCTCCTCTCATGAAATGCTGCCTTTTGTTTTTCTAGATTTCTAACTTAAATCAGTTTCGCTTTAATATATTTACTGCTTCCAGTGGTCCTTTGTTTGTTAAATTATACCTTGTTGAGTACGTGATCAAGTCAAATACTACAAGTATTATCTCGATTCTCATTGTTTATTTCTTTTGAAATATCTATAGAGTATCAAATCTGTTATGATTCTTACTGTGAAAGCCCCAAAAGTTCCCTTATTTAAGATCAATGAACTGTATATAATAAACAGAGTGCCTTTATTACTATGCTGATGATGTCTGCTGTGTGACTTCCAGACAGATGTGAGGACATACATATCGGGGATTTGCTTTATATTTTTTGTGTAGACATTTTTATTTATTTTTTTGTCTTTCTTGTTAAATGTTTGTCACTATTCCACCTTTTTTATGTAAATATGTAAAACTTAAATTTGTCATCAACCAGCAGCCCAGTCAGCACATTCAGCATCCTGGACCTGTTTCTGTTCACTAACTTGCATGGTTACCGTTTAAAGGTACCCGGACAATAAATACATGCAATAAAACCAGCGCTTGACTTCTGAGTGTAATTGACCCAAACTGTTTGTCATTTGCTGCACGCAACTCTGTGTTTGTGTTTGAGTAGATCAGAATTTAAAGTGGCTCTGTGGTATTTTCTTTGAAATAAATATCTGCTAAGTCATTACATGCATGTTTAAAAACTGTAACACACCCATTTATTAATACTACAAATATATGAATATTGCAATACTTGTATCAGTGGGTCATAGGCTCAATCATTAGGCCATGGATAGTGACTTAACAGACATTTATTCACTTTAAAGGTTCCCCTGACATACTGCAGTGTTAGGCTTTAGACTGAAGAGGGCACTGTTCACTGTCAATATTCAAAATACTTTGTTCATCTCAGAGATTCTTCCACCAAAAGTTTTTGGACAAACATATTTGATGTTATTGGGAGAATGAATTGTGGATCAATGTGTACACTACTGCTCTCTCTTTCTCTGGCTGTTTACACATTGATCCATAAATTGGATAAATGATAAATCATTTTCCTGCAAATTACCAGGAATTGTGCTGCTTCTACCTCGACTCATACAACTCAGTAACGCCTCAGAGGGAGAGCAGTTCAAAGGAACTGGATGTTTAGGGCAGTGTAGATACTGCAGTGTTGTGTTACTTACTAATCGACTAACCGGCTCAGATAAGCAACCACCTCTTCTGGTGATCTCTGCACGCATTTCAGTCAATGCCTTTAAAGCTCCTGTGACCGTTTTTTCATGCTACAAATAAAAGTCTTACATGTGTGTAGTGAACAAAGCTTCACTGCAGGTGTCTGACACAGTACTTCCACGCGTCGTAGGACTTCATCCTGCTGCCTGTTGTTTCTTAACGTTACTGTGGCTGAGATTTCTCTGTAAGGAAAGGTCAGTTTCTGTCTGACGTTTCATTTCTTGATATTAGCCATTTCATTTCATGTGGCACGACTAAAATGATTGGACGGCCTACCTGCCTGTCTACCCATCCACCTGCATGCACTCTGCATGTGCACTAATAGTGCGTCACTGGAGTCTTCCACAGGCTGCTAGCTTGACAGCTGTAAGTTCTAACAATAGCCATGTTCCTTAAAGGCCTGAAGGGATGGGCTGTCAGTGTTGCCGACCTGGTGACTTCCATCTGTAGCTTCAACATCTTCAGCCGTCATTGAACAGCAATGATTGCTTCCTCCAAGATTGTCCTTATGAGCCTCTATGATTAGCTTCCCCTTGTTTCCCTGTGTTTGCTGAAGGTTCACCGTGTTCCCTCAAATCTTTAACACTGCCAGCCTGAATGCAATGAAGATCTGCACCTTATCTCAGAAACAAAGGATTCACATCGGGTAGAACAATCAGCACAATTATAACCAAACATGGAAATCAGATTTGCCTTCGGCACCTTAAAGGTAGAATTGTTTTTCAAATCTTTAAATTGCATCTACAAAGCTTCTTCTTCTACATGTGCTTTAATAGACAGATTTTTTATTTTTTTTTGCAAATCATGGCTTTACTCTTAATTAAACCATCTCAGATCAAAAGATTAATTGCAGCGTCGTTTCCACAGCACCAGTGCAGACTCCGTCAAGATTTTCAGTTCGATAAATATGAATATCCTACAATGACCTCTGGCTAACGGGCCTACACGCTGCTACGTCACATGAGGCATTCACGTCCACAAAAAGAACGCACACTCTGACCCCACTGTTAGTGCAAGAAGCGTGTCTCAGTAAAAGCTTTGTTCTCTCGGCAGTAGAATTCCTCTGATAATTGCGTCCTAAGTGTCATCTGCTGTTATCTCACGATCACGAGAAAAAAAGTGCAATCTGTGTCACTCGTTATTGATCATTTCTAGCCCCGCTGTGCATCGAGAAATACAATACAAAAGAACAGCTTAGCTGAAAGGTTTTGAACATCGTTGTGTAAATGTCAATTCAGTGTGCTTCTTTTACGACAACGCTTCATTTACTCACCGGTGTCTTCTCTTAAGTGCAACGTGGCACCGTGATGCCTTTGACTCTGCTCTCAGAGAAGAAGCCAGAGATCTCTGAGATCTCTTGAGAGGGCTGCTCTGCTCGGCTTAATGTCGCTTCTTAGTCCTGCAGCAGAAAACAGCGGCTTAAAGCTTAAAGCAGCGATAAGAAGCAAATTGATATTTCCTGTTTTTTTCTTGGATAAATGATAATCATTTTCCTGCAAACCCCTCAAAGATGGATGGATGGATGGATGGATGGATGGATAGATCTCACAGCAGAAAATATTTTATTTGGTCATGTAAGTATATTACATTGTGTTCCAAAACATTTTGATAAATATCTATTTAAATATATATATATATATTATTCTTATAATCTACAGGCTGTTACATTTGAAAACTCTACATAATGAAAGAGAGGATACTTTACTCAACATGGGAGGCAACGGGCAAGCAAACAAAGAAACAATAATTTGTCAGTGCAAAGGAGAATGTTCTGTCTGGAAATTGGTTTCTCAGGCTTTACAGAATCTGAGCAGAACACGGCTAAAAGACAAGAAGCAGCTCTGAGGTAGGACGCAAGCTTACAGAGGAACACAGAGAGAAAGAGAGATACACTGAGGATCTGCTTTCATCTGGAGAGAGAAACCATGTCAATGCTGATCATCACTTCACAGCTTTTAAATACACAAAACACACACCTTTTAAAAGACACATCTCTTCAGTGCACCCATTGATAAACAATACTAATTTAAATATATAATATTTCACACCATAGAGAAACATGCCATGATTACAATCATTGCAAAATACAAGTAAAGCAAGAAAATGTGTCCAGTTTTCTTCCTCAATCTAAAGTATTTTACCAAGAACGGTTTCATTTCATCAGAAACTGATACACTTCTTCCCAGATGTATTTGACACCTGATTCTTGAATGCTGGTATGAAATTGAAATGTAACTGAATATCATATTTGTACACAAAACCTTTTTGTATGTTACAGCATATATCATTCAAATATACCAGTAATATCTTGACAAGACAGAACAGCATCTGCATGCAAGATTCAAAGGAAACGGAGCAAACAACTGCTCCGGTTAGAAAAACCACGAGCTCAATAAGAGACGAGCACTTTAAAAACGAGTCACAATCAGACGGTTGAGTTTGTGTGAGGGAAAGACGGAAGAGATTACCGTAACGGACCATAAAAGCTACAGTCCCACATGGTTTTGGAAATGCTGCAGTGTTGTTAATGACTGGCCTGTAGCTGACCTGACGAGGAGAAGCACCACTTTGCAGAGGAATGCCATTTCTTCAGACTTTATGAGCAGGTTCAGACCCTGAATCTCTATCGAAACCTGTTTGAGGTCAAACAGAAGAACAAACAGTGCTGACATACATTCACCAACCTTTGAACATCTTTGGAAAGGTGAAACAAACTGTGACATTATGGGACACATTCTATGCTGCTTTTAAAAAGTGCTGTAATAATTCTCAAATGCTGAAAAGACTTAAATGTCCAGTGTGTAGCCTTTATGGAAACCTTTTAGCAGAAGTGGAATATAACATTCATACGTTTTCATTAGTGTATAATCACCTACGAATTGTTGTGTTTTGCTTTTGTTAGCTTAGAATGAGCCCTTCATATCTACATATGGAGCTGGTCTGGCTCCTCACATTGTCATTCCGTATGGGGGGGGGACACTGCGGCTTGTTTGTAATAGGTGGTGGTCTGTGGCAGTACCGTAGCAAGGTCGGGGAAATGTGGGCCAACTGCTCAAAATCGCAAAGTAACCAACAAAGATTATCAAAATGCCTGCATACTTTGATATTGTTGACACTGGGAGCACTATCTGCGTTTGTGTGCTGTTGCTGGTATGATACGTTGCAAACTGAGGGGCGGCAGAGCTGTTTGTTTGCAGAAGTTCATGCGCCGGTCCTGCCTGAAGGTCAGCTTCTCTGACGCCATTGGAAAGGGGGCGTTGAGCCGAGGGGTACTCAGTTGGTTGCAACATCACTGTTAGATAAGACAATACACACTGGACCTTTAAATATATACCAAGCTTCAGGCCATAGTTAAGGCAAATGGTGGAAACAGAGACATTTTCATTCTTAGTATCAAACCTTTGTGACTGAGTGTTTATGTGTTAGTGGAACATTATGGGAGTGAATATTTGACAAAGATGATGAAACAAACCCATATTTGGTTGTGGGCTCACTGTTTTAACTGTATTTCAACACTTTTTTTCATCTGCGTCAATGTGTTTCATTTCATCTCTCCTTTTTGCCACCAAAATTGTGACTCTCATTATGAGCATTTAACACATTTCTTGCTGCAGTGTCATGCTTTCACATAAGGCAATCTGCAATGAGCCCGTAAGCGTTGCTGAATCACTTATCAAGTCTGCCGTTGAAAGGGCAAATTCAGTGTCACCGTGGCTTCTCTTGGCTCTCCAATCCGCCTGTTAATCATTTCACACTCATTCTGTCGCACGATCTCCTCGTTCATATGCGACACCTCCGTGGATCCTGCTTCGAACCCGGGCACGGTGTTGGCTACGTGGACCACGTGGACCTTATTCCTCCCGTTTTTACTGAGGATGCAGCTGAACACCTTCTTGAAGCCTTTGCGGAAGTGCTTGGACACCAGAGCGTACACGATGGGGTTGACACAAGAGTTGGCGTAGGCCATGCAGTGGGAGAGAAGCCTGAAGGCATACGTGGTCTGGTTGAAAGGGAAGTCTCCGTACAGGTAGCACAAGATCACCACGTGGTACGGCAGCCAGCAGATGCAGAAGAGCACCGTGACAATGATGATCATTTTGGTGACTTTGCGTTTGGCCCTCTTGGATTCCGACATGCCGTCCAGAGGGTCGACGGCCGTCCACAGGTACTTGATGGTTCGAGTGTACGAGAGACTCACGATCAGCACGGGGATGACGTAGCCGAACAGGAAGGTGCACGTGTCCAGCACCTTCCGGTTCTGCTCCTCCCAGCCGGGGATGCACACGGTGCTGTTGGCGTAGTCGATCAGGTCGTAGTAGCTGAGATAAGGACCGGCAAAGACCAGAGAGAGACCCCAGATGATCACCATGGCCACCACCGCGTTACACGGAGTCCGTAGCTCTCTGGAGCGCAGCGGGTAGCGGATGGCGAGGTACCTACGAACAGACAACACAGTGACACGTGATCCAAACTACGTCAACGTGGTGCTGAGCCGCGTGGGGCAGTGTCATCATTATAGGCTGAAAGAAAACTTGGTATAAAAAATGTGTACTAATATAACAATATTATGACAGAAGATAAAAAGTGAAATAGTTTACTAGGTCAGGAATCAATGAATTATTTAATCAGCCCAGTGAAACCAAAAGTGCACGATGACCTTACGTTTGTTACGTAACTTGCATAAGAAAGTCTGCTGAGGGCGCTTGTGATTTTCTGTTACAGTAGTTCTATTGATACGTTATTATTTTAACACAAAACATCTTTTAGATCTTTTTTTAACATTGACCAAGTACTTTTGTTGCCTAAACTTTACCAACTGATGAACAACTTTATCCACGTGGCATCGTGCGTTTCTGCAAGAGTGATATGAGGCTGAATATGAAATGTATTTGTGAGTCATATTTTTGATTCAATAAAAAGAGTACTCCAGAAAGAAAATTGATTTTGAGGTGTCTACTCTCAGAAATAATTTAATTTGGGTTAAATGAAGCGGAGACTAAATGTTGAAAGTTGATTCCAGTATCTACATTTCAGTTGTGGATCACAAATTGAACCCGAAACGTAATCATTTTCTGGTTTCAAAGGTTCAGCTGGCATATTATGAATTAAATGTTACGTCACGACACAGAGAGCATTGTCTGAGTGAAGACAACGTGACAATTGATTGTGGTTTTACTCCTCCATTAGTTTGATTATATGAAGGGAATATCCACTAAGGAAGCTGCCACCTCCACACTCTCTGTTACGAGCATCGTGGCTCACACTGAGGCTTCTGTGTTGGATGATAATCAGTCACACCTTAGTCGTTTGTGGGTTTCATTGAATACAAAACACCTCAGGGAAATATGTCAAACTGGCTGTAATACAGAAAGGTTTTTGTAGGATTTTCAGTCGGATCGGATCGCGCATGCATCGCTTGGTAAAACCAGCACAGAACATGACTGTGCCTTGTGCTGTGCTCTTGATGTTGCTGAGCAGGTTGGCGACAAAGGAGTGAATCCCACCACACATCACATGGCGTCATGAAGAAAGAGCCTGATGTTTTCATGACAGATCTCTTTCAGTATTCTGACACCACACTGCTTTTCACACATTATTGCTGAGGTTATTGCCTCTTCGTCACCTGGTTTGCTCCTCTTTGAACATGTAAAGCTGTATTTGCCATATTAAACATGCTGCTTTATGAGCTCAGGTTCTCTGAGGGCTTCTCTGTTTCCAGGGGCAAGGATTCTGGGTAAAGCTGCAAATCCATGTCGTCCCTCTGCATTTACAGGACACTTCAGATAGCTCTCGAGAGTCAGAGGCATCAGCCTTTGGTCTTTGAAACCTGACTGAAATGGGGCCAAAGACACTTTCAACATGAGAGAAAAAAGCACATGGAGGCTCGATGACTTGGACAACTGCAGGTACTCAGAAAGGATTTTTGATGCTGTACGAAAGCATGAGCTAATGAACAGTTCATGTCTGACAAGATGCTTTGCTTTTAGTGCTTTGAGAGAGCTAATTATCAGATACCAATTAAATGTAGAAAAGCAGACTGGGAAACATCTTTTATGCTGCGAATTACAGACTCTCCCCATTGTCTGTGAAATTGAAACAGCTAAATTTCAATGTATCCCCATACTTCACGATGTAGGCCTACTGGCTCAATCCAGATGCTGTTTCCGTATTTTCTTCCCAAATGCATCACTGAGTGATCATATTGGATTTTTGACCAAACATGCTTTATTATGTGTAACTGCAGCCTCAACAGATGTTTGTTTTAATGTGGAGTTTAAAAAGAAAATCGAGAAATCGAGTTTTCCATTTATTGGAGTTGGAGGTACAAATGATATATTATCCTACATTACCTCAGTTACTTATTAAGTCAAGTATTTGTGCAAATTAACTCCCTGATTAGAAGCTATACTGGCAAATTGTTTTGTTCTGTATTGAATCATTTTCACATGGGATATTTCTCTGGCATAAAATCACAGTCAACGTATGATCTGCCTTTGGGCGGCTCACTGTAGCAGCAAATACTTTCCATTAAAAGTGTGTGTGTGTGTGTGTGTGTGTGTGTGTGTGTGTGTGTGTGTGTGTGTGTGTGTGTGTGCGTGCGTGTGTGTGTGTGTGTGTGCTGCTGCTGTTCATTCAGGCTGAACTGTGATTTCATTCCTTCTGGGTATTCCTGGTCTAAAGTGTAGCTGTAAGCTGTTGCCTTTTTTTTAACTGGTTACACAGGAACTGAGGAGGAAGACAGCAGAAATCCATTAACATCCCGACCCGGTTGTCGCTGCTTTTTTCCAGACTGAGGAGGAAACGTCTCGCTGGTTGGCTGAAAGATCCATTGAACTCTCTAAATTGTTAATACAGCCAGTGTGAGCAAATGGTGTCCGCTGCAGAGGGCAGCTGCACACCGACTCTGTTCATATTGACTGAGCTGACAACGTTCCCAACAACTATAATGATGGCTTCGCGCTCCCACTGCAAGGGATGTAATTTTAAGGATAATGCACGATTTTCTCATAAGATGGTTAATTACATATGCAGCATCTCTGTAAGGTCTTATTGGTCTTTTACATGACGTGTGGACTTGAATAAATGCTACCTTACAGCCCTTTAAGGCTGTAAGGTAGCATTTCTTTTTGAAGGAAAACGCACAAAAATGTGGAATAACTTTTTCATAAGATTACACATGAACCGTTGTATGAGGATGTGTCATTTTGTGTATTTAGTGTGAGTAAGTTTGTGACCTATAGCTGTCATGTTGTAAAATATGTTTCTGAAAACATTTGAGGCGAGAAATAGGCAGAATCTGGATTCATATTTGATATTTGCATTTAAAGAGACTAAACAATAAATTAGTTAATTGCAAAAATGTTAAACAGATTCATTGATAATGGAAATAATCATCGCCGTAGTTGCAGCCCCAGTAGCAACAACATTTTGAAACAGGAATAAAAGGGCTTCATGGGAAATGCAACACTAACAATCCTGTTGTCTCATTTGTTTACAATAATTATTTCAAGGTAATTTGTTTGTGGATGTTGCTGATCATCAGCTAACCCTAACCCTCGTGGGTGGGTGGATATGATTTAGCAAAAAGTAAGTATTTGCTGTGTTGTATAACATGCTGTAGTCTGTTTACGCGCATAATTAAATACTGTCTCATATGGGGTGATCATCAACACACCTGTCAACAGAGACAGCAGCGAGTGTGAAGCTGCTGGCGTACATGGTGAGGTTGATGAAGAAGTGGACCACTTTGCACATGAAGGAGCCGAACACCCAGCCCTCCAGAGAGTAGATGGTGGCTTGGAAAGGAACGCAGAAGATGATGAAGAAGAAGTCGGCCACGCTCAGGTTGAGTATGAACAGGTTGGTTGTGTTGTAGCCCACCTGCCCGCTCCGCAGAAGCACGGCGAGCACCAGGCTGTTGCCGATGGTGCCCAGCAGGAAGATGAGGGAGAAAACCACCGATACAATCACACTGGTCGGGTTCAGCTGGTAGCTTTCAGATACATTCGCCAGCCCTCCCGGCCAGCCGAAATCCTCAAAGTCAGACATTTCTGAAATAGGAAATAGGAGAAGAGAGAAGATGCATGATGAATATAATTTATAATCACTATTTTAGAGCTTTTGATTGTTTTACTACGTCTTCTGGGTGGAAATCTTCAATCACATCAACGGACAGTACTGTACCTCAAATTCAGACTGGCCAATCAAAGCGTAGCTTCAGCCAGCTCTGACCAGGGTCTGAAAACTCCCCGACTGTGCTCATTTAATTCAGATTTTACTAATTTTCAGGCTGGGCTTTTGGATTTGGAGCTAGTCATGGTTAAACGTTGTGTAACAGTGATACAGGTTACCTAGAAACGTTAGAAGGATATACCTTTCTAAAACGTTACGTTTCTATGTTAGAACCTGTGGAGCTAACATTAGCAGAGTACGTTAGCACTTCTATGCTACGCTAGCTACTGAAGGTCTGCTTTTGTTTTTTAATGATTGTACCAGTGAAAAAAAGACCTACCCGGCTTTACAGTAACAGTGTTGATCCTTAATTCTATTGTCTTCTGTCTCGATCGCGGGTGATGTGGTGGTTCACTTCTAAACTGTGATCTGTAGCTTTAGCTTCTATCTTTATCTTTTTAACCTGTTTTCACTGCTGAATCAGTTTGACATCCTGGATATATCCTTCAAACACAAATTGCAGATCCTTCAGTCCGCTTCTTTCGGAAATCGTTTTTCGTCAAGATAATACGTATGAGTTCAGTTAGTGACAGTGTGGGCTCCATGGTAACTCTGGAAGTAGCAGCAGGGCCCGGGCTTAGTGAAGGGTTACTTTCGTACAGATCCTTTGAAGACGGGCTCATGCACTTCTAGTTAAAACCCAAAAGAGCTCACTCAGAAGGGCTTTAATGATGAGTCTCTTTTTTTTTTAAATTATACTAAAAAGGTTGACAAGCCTGCATGCACCAGAAGATTTCTTTATCCAATTAGTCCCCAGTGGAGGCATGTCACGCATATTATTAAGACAAGAGTGAGAGGCTGTTTTTAATTGGCTAGTGATGCATTATCCAATGTGTCCAGGGAATATTTTCACTGTTTAATTAAAAATAAGGTTGCAAAGTCAATCTAAATGGAGATGTTACCAGCCTAATTTAAATGGTAATGCTACATTCACACTTTGTATTACGGCTTTTATTTTATTTTATTTTTTTAAGGGTTTGCTCTCACATTAACAGTGAGAAATGAGGGTCCCCTTTAAAGTGAAGATTTTATGCTTTTCCATGTAGTCAATACATCGCGGAGATAAGTTGGCTTCAAATATGAACATACGGTTTTCAAATAAGTGGGTAGCCACTTGCAGCCAGCAATTGGCCTCCTCTCCTCTCTGATTCAAGAAATTGTGTTTTAAAACCAGAGATGGCTTAGTGCCATCTTCTGTTATGTTCACTCTCTATAAAGATAAAGAGCAGGAGTCCATCTCAGCTGGGGGATCTTTGCTATGAGCCACAACACATCATCCATTCACGGTAAGCAGTGTCTAAGCCCTGCAATTTCTGACCAGTAATGGCGTCACATTGGACCCTCTGACGTGTTGCAGTTTTATAGAAGCAGGCTCTCTCAGGCTGGCGAGTCGTGCAAAATTGAGGCTTGAAAGTAAAGAGGTGCTCTTGATGGTAAAGTAGATGAGCTACAGCGAAGAGAATCACACACAAGCATGATGTCCCCAAACATTTTATTTAATCCCATCCATCCAACAAAGAGTTCAATTCTGAATGAAATGAGCAGCTGAGACAACAAACCCTGTGTGTTTGGTCAGTGAGCTGTTTGTTAAGAATTGGGTGACATCTACAGACTAAATCCAAATAAGGACGTGACATGACAAGAGCATTTAGTAGTAGATAAACTGCCATGGTCCTTGATTTTATTTTGAAAGTGCACTCATGTGTCATGTTTTGTTTTACTTCCCGTCTGTGTGTTTTCCCGCCTTTTTGATTGTCTGCCCCGCCCTGATTAGTTTCACCTGTCCCTCATTAGTCCTGCACTCCTCTCACTTCCTGCTCACCTGTTCTCACTTCCCCAATTAAGCATTCACCATTTATCTCGATCTCTGTTCTTTTGTTGCTACACAGAGCTTTGTTTGCCTGTTTCTGAACTATTTGTGCAACCCTGTCCTCTACAGCATTAGGTTCCCATACAACTATGCTGCACTCTCAATTATGTTTCGAGGGAAACGTACATTCTCCCGGCCTTGCAGTATTAAACAGTTTGAAACACGTGGTTAACGTTGTATATTGAAACAAAAAAAAAAAATATCCTACAAACCTACTTGGTTAGGTAAAAACTGACGAAAGTACTTATGTCGAGGCAACAACAGTACTTGGTTATGTCGAGGCCTTCGCATTCACATCTTCTATTATTACTGCAAATATTTTGTTGAGGTTGTAAAGAGCACATCTGAAACTACATTACCAACTGCTATTCAAAAACCTCGGAGGTAATGATGGGCAGCTGGAAGCAGATGCAGCATATCTGCTTCAAGTGTATTTTAATCAGCTCTTCGTGCTGATTTCTGGTAAAATAAATCAAAGGAATTCCCATTTTTCTGCCAATGCAGACTTCCAAGCAACGCTTGTTCATTCATCACTGACGGCTCCTAAATGGGCTGTCTCCTATGGGAAAGAAACTCCATGTCACATCACCTTCAAACGGTGGCTTTCATTTGGAAATGTCAATTTTGTCTGAGCCTTTTCGTGTGGAAACAAAACCCATATTGAGCTACAGTAGAGAATGTGGATCCAATTCTGTTAAATCCTTGGTTAACTCGACAGAATTGATGAAAAATGGAAACAACCCACATATTTGATAACCCCATATGCCAAGCTAAGGCTACAACCATAAGGTGTTTTCAGACTAAATTATTTTTCTTGGAATCACCCTAAAGCAAGAATGTAGCTTGATCCGAGTTGAACTGAATAGGCATGAATGAAGGTTGCTAATTATCCCTCCTAAATTAACAGACTGGCTTTTTATATGCAAGACATGACGCATCATTATACAATGCCCCATCGCAGATCTGTGGCAGAACAAATGTGATCATTTACAAAAGTCATGAAGCTGAAATTAAATAGCAGCGCTGAGAAGCTCAGACTGCAGCAAAGCAACTTGTTGATGGACAGATTCGATTTTATTTCGACGAAATCAATCACAGAAGTGTTGTCTTTTTAATGACAGTAAAGCAAAATCATACAGGGAACTAATATTCTGTAAATACAGACCAACACCAACTGATATCTTGTGAGATAGCCTCTGGCTTTCATACTCAAATCTCAGCAATAACCAGCATGAAATTAATTAAACATTATTAAACTTTCAACAGCCTTTGAGTGTGATGCCAGTCTATTTGCATAATCACACTCGTGACTGAGAGCAAAATGAAGAGGATGCACTGATTACAGGCAAATGAATGACACTCTAAAGTGGAGATTGTCGGAATGTGTTCTTCTAAACCTCATAAAGGGTTATAGCATCGGCTGGTCGGTGCTGCAGAGAAATGTTCCTCATAGCTCTGTGTCAATGCCTGACTTCAGCAGCCTCTTTCATGGTGAGGCTGATTCCCCATTCTTCCCACAAGGAAAGACAATATGGACTGATAATACACATCCGACTGCAGTGGGATATCAGGGCTTCGACTCCGGTCAGAACCTGTGCAAGAGTCTCAGGGGGGCATCCGAACAAACAGGGGCATACATGCAGTACAGGAGCTTTATGAGCTGGTAACAGAGCGTGTGGGACATTTGGCTGAGCTCGGTGTGGCTGTCGTAAGGGCACAATTAGAGTTTTTGGAAAATGATGCAATGAAAAGTGAAAACAGCAGAGCCAGAGATTGGGAGGGTGATGATGGGGCTGTAGCACAACCCAAACCAGACTCTGTGGGAAAACATCTTCATTTTCACAGGAGAGTCTTCAGCATTAACATAAATGATGAGCGGGCACACATAAGACAACAGAATACATCCTCATATTTTGCATCTTTATCAATAAACAACGCCAGAATAAGTCATGTGATATTAAAGGCAGGTGGTAACACGGATTAAAAACATAACTTTAGGTATCAGCCGAGCAACTTCAACATTTCTGCATCTTGTAATCGGATGAATAAAAAGAAGATGCTGATTGTGTGTCATAAATGTGAACTGCAAATGCTCTTACCAGCATTTCCATTCCACACAAGCAGCAGAATCAGCATGCAGCTCATGGCAGATGCAGCATGATAAACCTACCGGGCTGATGATGGGTGGACAGCATCCAAAGCTTCCTCTCAGATCAAGAAGGAGACTCCCAGCAGACCTGCTTCCTTGCTCATACTCTCTACGCCGAAGCCTGTTCTCCCTGTGTACGTCGCTATCTGCCTGTGTTGCTGGTATCTTACTCTTTCTCCGCCTCCCCTCCCCTCATCCAACCCAACCGCTCTCCCCCTAGTGAGGACTCCTCCGCCACAATCACTTTAATGTTCACTCTACACTGCAGAAAAGGATTGCAGAGCGGAGGTATGTAGGGAGGCTGCAGCGCCCGGTAATCTATTCACAATCAGTGCATAATCAGGAGGGTTACCTGACAAATAACCCTACACAACATTGATCGCTGCACATACACCCAGATCAGTCTTAAAATGAGGCAGTGACCTTTGCATTTGCATTAATCCTCACCATGGCTTGTTATGTAGTGAGTGAAACCGTTGTCTGCTGAGAGGGAACACGTTTCAATTTAGAAAATCAATTCAGGAGGAGCACAAGAAAGATCGTGCTGTCTGTGTGACGTTGTTGGAGCGGTAATTTGTGGGTAACATTCCTAAGCATGTTATTTATTTACTAACCC
This sequence comes from Anarhichas minor, assembly GCF_050575085.1. Taxonomy (NCBI): domain Eukaryota; kingdom Metazoa; phylum Chordata; class Actinopteri; order Perciformes; family Anarhichadidae; genus Anarhichas; species Anarhichas minor. The sequence continues at coordinate 18,850,510 of NW_027466453.1, forward strand.
ACAAATCTAACTTTTAGAAAGAGATTAATCACTTCAGGAATTGGATGCATGTATTAAAAACTCATTTTCATATTGATGTGCGAGACTACGCGGTTTGGGTAACAAATCTTGTGCTTTCGGCGATGTTTAAGGTGCATCTTTATTCATGACCATGGTGTCAATAACACCACCTCAAGCTAAACATTAATGCCTAATAGTTGAGGGATCTCAGTGGTTAACAGCTTTGGAGGGTTTAGAAACAGTTATATGACCATTGAACAGTCTTGGCCAACAGGAAACGTTATCATGAAATGCATGAAAGTCTCTCTTACTTGATGTTAAAAGCAGATTAATAAATGTATTACTTTTTTATTTTTTATTTATCTGACTCCTCCTGACACATGTGCACTTGGCTTCATATTTACATAATAGTATTGAGAATGCAATGTCCACATGTGGATGTGTCTTCCTTTGGCTCTCTGCTGCTCTTTTTAACCCAATCCCCTTTCCCAATTATTGTACCTCCAGGCAGCCATCAAACTATGTAGCGAGCACCTGTTGGCTACTGCACCTCTAATACAGGATCAGAAGGGGGTCAGAAGGGCTCCTGTTATGGGAGGTATTAACACCTTGGTAGTGAAGTACTGACTTTCCCCTCGTTTATTTACTCACTGGTTCAATTTCAAACCCAGATGCGTCATCGTCAGTGTGAGTAGAAAACATTTTGCCAAACCAACAACAATCCTGATTCAAGATGCAACCTCCAACCTTCAGTCTGACACGTCCCTGCCTCCACAAGTTCTGACATGCGGCCTGAGCTGCTGTCAGCAGGCATCCATCAACGGACTGCAGGACATCGGGTCAGACAAGGCAGGACGGAGCATCATGTCCACACGGAGAGACAACCCCCCCCCCCCACAAAGCTATAAACTACTAACATCTCCTCAGGTTACATGTACTGACAACCAGCACTGGATTACAAAGTTTGATTCTGGTTATCTAACAGCTTTCTTTAAAAAAGGAAGGGGAGGAATTTGGCCGGATAGTTTGGTCGATGAGGAATTCTCGTCTCAGCGTAAGGAAAATGAACATTCAGAAATTCCTCTGGGTGTTGTTTTCAAGTCAGCGTTTCCATGGCAACCACAGATTGAAAGGATGGCAAACACACAGGATTGATTTCCAGAGCAGAGCAGAAGGAGGAGCATGACATTTTACAGAGTAGTCTGCATAGAATAGTGAACTGGTGAATTATTAAAAAGCAGCTTCAGGCCGAACAGAAAAAAATATTTCTTCTGCTAACTTAAACCCGAAAGAGAAGTCTCTGTGGACGGAATCTGAAGAGGAGCCATTCTGTTACTGTTTGCCAACAAGAATAAAATCAAATCCAGACGCCCCTAATGAAATTACGCATGTGGCAACACTCATCAGTTGATTGTTTCCACTTAACATCCTTTCAAGACTAAGAAAGATTGTGTGACAGGACCCCAACCGTCTTCTGTTTTACAAATATTTTATTTAATGCTCATCATTGTATTCAGAGAGGCGCCATCACAAAAAGCAGAATATTCTGCAGTGTACCAGTGACATGAGCTGACTGTTTCTGAGCTGATGAAAGCAGTGAAATGTGCACAGCGTCGGTGTCGACAAGCAATCAAATTACTCTTGTAATAAAAGTGTGATAAAAATACTGATGGAATCATTAACTTCAAGATGCAACATTTCTGTTCTCAACTCAATTAGGCTGATCAGACCATCTAATTAATAAGTAAATATTGACGTTTTACGTTAGAAATCAATTACATTGTGAGTGACTGGTTTATATTCTGCATGTGGATCTTGCTCTATTGGTCCCCTCTCAGTGCAGAAGACTAATCACAACAACAGCCTCAGAGGAAATTAGAGGTATGCATCTAAGGTGAAGTGCTAACCTCACACATGGTCACTGGAGCGTTTTCATTAGCTTGAACTCGCTCATGCACAGAATCGAGTGAAATAAAAGAGAAGTGCCTGCACTGTGCTGATGGATCAGCTGCTCCAGTGGTGGAAGAAGTACTCGTACTAGATGTTTTACTTAAGTAAAAGTAACAATAAAACAATTTGAAAATACAGCATTGCAAAAAGGTCCTGCATTCAAAGTAAAAGCACAGAAGTAAAATGAAGTTAATTGTACTTAAAGTATTAAGTAAGAGCACTCATTCCACAGAAAAATTACCTCTGTGGCTGATACATCATTTCAAATTATATTAATATTGTTATTACTGATGTATCAATATGCAAGAAGCATTTTACTGTTGTAGCTGGTCCAGGTCGGGCAACCCATGGACTGTATATAAGAAGTGGACACAGTCGTTGTGACGTCACCCATTGGTTTGTGGACTGCTGTTTTGAAGCCTTGAGTTCAGTGCAATGTGCATACATAGATATTGGTAGAAATCGGTACGGACAGAGAGACAGAATTGCGATTTTGGCTAATTAGTAGTCAATAAAAACAATTTGCTAAATTAGTAAAAGTACTAATAAAAAGCACCAGTAACGTGCACAATGTTTACTGGTAATAAATCAAGTGAGAGGTAGGGTCATTTTCTCATAGGCCCTACAATCAGACTTCTCTTTGCAACCAGAAGAGTCGCCCCCTGATGGCCATTAGAGAGAATGCAGGTTTAAGACACTTCCACATTGGCTTCTCTTCTCAGAACTGTAGGTTGCAGCTTGGGGTCACCAAGTAAATCTGGGGCGTCATGTTTGAGATGACTCAAAGGGTGGGAAAGAAGGAAAAACATTCAGCGACACACATTTTCATTTATTTATCTGGACTTTTCTCTTAGCTTTGCTTCTTTGTAAAGTAATCATAGACATCTGAATCGTGACTATAGACTCTGATTTTTCTATGAAAGGCAAAAACAATTGTCAAGTTAAGTTCAAGTGCCTCAAACTTGTACTGTAGTATAGTATTTTAGTAAATGTACTTTCTACCGCTGGCTATGTCATGTCATAGTCTCAGATTGTGATGAACTAGTTTGTCTATTAGCAGTATGGCTAAATGGTATGCACACAAAACAGAACACAAATTCAGTGTGTTCAGTACAGGAAAAGGCCGACTGAACTATTTCTCCAGAGATGTGAGGAGTTTACCTCGTGTATACACCACTCTGAATCAGACTGGCATGTCTCTATATCGTCAATAAGTCCTCTTGGTACTGCTGCATGACTCCTACCTTCATTATTTTTTGAAATGCACCACTTTCAATGATTTTTACGAGGAAAAAAAGAAGAATGGCATAAATTCCGAAAGTTGGTTAAAAAAATAAAGCCTTGACTTACTGTATTCACACACCTCCATTCAAACTATGTTGGAAGCCGGCAAGGCTACTGGCGCTGGTTGAATCATTACTCACTCATCCTACACAAACTCGGTAATGTTACAAAGAACAAGTAGTACAAGCTGATATTGAAGTACTTGTTTTTTAAAAGAGATGACCGTGGGAGAAATATGTGAATGGAAAGAAAGGAGGCAAGACGTTTGCATATCAGCTGATGTATAATGTGAAAGTAAATATTCGGTGACTGACTGGAACTACAGATATCAATGGTTCACAACAGATAATGAATACAACCCTTCAGAATAGATATTTCCAGAAGTGAATCCACTGGTTAACAAAATGTCTCATAAATATTAAGACTCATCGTCTAAACTTGGAGAAGATCATGGATTGTCTGTTCACCACCTTGGTCCAGAGTGAAATATCTCAACCACCACTGGATGAATTGTATTGTACAGACGTTCATGGTGCCCAGAGGATGGATCCTAAAAACGTTGGTGATCCTCTGAGTTTTTCTCTACACATTTGTGGCTTTGAGTCAAATGTTTCAACAACTATTGTATGCATTGCCATGAAATGGGGAACAGACATTCATGCTCCTTCAGGATGAATTGTAACAACTTTGGAGATCCCCTTTGTTTACCTCTAGCACCATCATAAGGTCAATATTTTAATTTGCCCTACACTTTGGTTTACAACCACATTTTTTAAAAACTGTCATTCACACCAGCTTAAGCTGTATTTTGTGTTTAGTCCTGAAATGTTAGCATGCTTACTTACAAGAACAGTGTGTAGGATTAACGGAACGGACAAACCAAACACTGGCTTTAGCGAGGGTCTTTCACGTTCTTTAGGTAACCTGAAGGCCAGCGTATAGTTCTCCAACTTGCTTGGAATTGAGGGGTGCCACTAAGACTAACACACTGCCACTAGAATGGTGAACATGGTTATACCTACTAACTCTTTTAGTCTTGTTATAATGGCAAAGCTTATGGATTTAATTACCTTTTTATATGAAAGCTAAACTAATAGGCAGGGTTTTCAGTACATTTTAAATGAGCATGGTGTTGCAGGAAATCTCTCGTTAGTAGGCAGCCCATTTCATAGAGCATAGCTGTTTGCATAGCTTTGCTGTGAGTGTTGGGGCTGTGAGTGAGAGGAAAAGAAATGAAAAGCAAGACATGGATTTCGCCTCAGCAGCAGACTCTTCACAGTGTTAACATGAGGTTTGATTGCAGACTGAAATACATGCATTGCAAAATGCCACCACAGGTCAGTCCAGGTGTCAGTTACATACATGGATATATAATTATCCCCTGGTTGTCATAGAAACCAACTCAGATGATGTCATGAGTGTGCTTTATGTTGAGTTCGCCATATTTGTCTTGGGGTGTGATTCCGCCGGGGGTTGTTTTTCAGAGTGCCGGTTACATAAAAAGAAGCCTGTGAGGCTGAGCGGAGCCTCTGTAAGCAGGCATCTTCTTCAAAGCGCCTTTTGCTTTTTTTGTTAGAGAGCCTGAAGTTGACGATATTTCAACTCTTCAGAATTTGGCAGAGCCACTTTCTGGCATCTGACAGTTTAGAAGGTATGTTAACCCGCATTGTTCTCTCTCCACGGCGATCAGACTGAGCAGTGGAGCTGGACAAATGCCACCATCGAGTGGATCCAGGGACAGCAGTGGCCATTAGAATTCTAGGATTATTGGTGTACAAACGGTATTTTCTCCTCTCATTGCAATAACATACTCATTTCTGCCACTTTCCTCCCCTACAAGCATTTTTCTTCATACTGCAAACATGATTACTGTTATTTGTTCAAGCATCCAGCTCCACATTCAAGTCTGTGGTTGGTGATGTATTGCATGCACTAAAGCCATGGCTATATGGATTTGTTGGCAGTGTCTTTCAAAAGACCTTTGTTAGACAGTCGTGGGATGTACAAGCCTGCTGTCAATACAGGTTGATTTTGTTTTGACCCCAATCTTTAATGTCGCACTGATGCTGAACAGAGAATGCTTGGCTTCATGGAGGAGCTTCCAGCAAACATTAATTAGCCTCAGAAACGCCACTTCAAACAAAACATCACCAAAACAACAGATGGACAGCGCTCACTGTGCCATGAACATATCATTGACGTTTTATTTTATTTTTGTTGGATAAACCACAACTCCTTAGCCTCAGATTTGCTTTTCTTCAGACAATTGAGACCGCCGAGATCCCACAAGGACTCAAAAGGTCTGCCCTTTGACTCAGACAGAAGAACACGATGTCCCTAATGCTCTATAATGTGTGTTCACACACATGGGAATACTCCAACTCAGCACACCACAGCCTCATCTGTTCACTTAAAAATAAAATTCTGATTCATTATTAAAACCAGATGAACCTGACTGCAGAAATGCTGCTCATTATGGCTTAAATCAATTGTTGAGTTGTGGAAATGTCCTAAGAAGTGGGTTACCATGGATATGTATGCAAGCAAGAAGCAAACATTTCTTCTAAACAAATGTTGTGAATCTGATATTATTTAATGATATTCAAAACATCACACATATTTATATATAAACGGAGGGTTAGTTCAGGTAGAGCACTGAAGTCGCGCTTGTATTGGCTAATTGGTATCAGCTGTTTGCAAGTTTTGGGAGAGAACTTGTTTTCTGGGGTGATGTAGGTTCATAGATCAACCTCTACTTCTCTTATACAGGCCATGATGTATCCTAGTGATTATAGGGATCCCCTGACTTTCCCTCTAGCGCCAACATGAGGTTGACATTTTTGGATGGACTGCCATGAATTTCCCCCGATTTGTACTCACTTTCACTTTTCATCTATCGCTATCAGGACAAAGTTAAATTTGGGTTGATCACCAATTTCTTGCAAAACTAATGACATTCCCGTCAGCCTCAACCGTACTTCGTATTTAGTGCCAATTAGCAAATGTTAGCATGCTACATGCTAAGCTAGAATGGGGATTTTGGTAAATATTATACCTGCTAAACATCAGTATGTTAGCACTGCTACTGTGTGCCTGGTGATAGCTTCCAGCTCAAGCACCGTTGTGCCTCTACACAGTCTGCACTGTCCTGATGTGTCACTGAGAATCAGGTCTTCTTTGACTTCCCAGTCGTGCATTTAACACAACCGTTTAGTTTTTGCTCTGGAACACCTATGAGTTGAAATGGTTGCTGTAGCTGGACAGAGGTCTTAATGCTCGGCTACATCCTCTGTGGATGTCCGACATGCTTCAACAAATCCATGATGATGAGTCCACTGTGTGGCTGAGCAGTGAAACACAGAGAATAAGCCACAGTCTGTTAAAGCTGTGTCTTTGTAATGAAAGAAAATTGTCTCTGAAGAACACGCATGACTTGCTGAAATAATCTTCTCTGTGATATAAATTTGATACCCAGAAGAGGGCCTCACCCCAGACGGGACCCGAGTCACCTGAACTTGTATTTTATTCGTCATGTTGCATGTTGCCCTTCTCTGCTTCTCATTTCTCACCAGATTCATACGTCACACAGATCATTACGAGCAGGAGCACAGAGCCACAGAACTGAAGAATGACGATTTGATCAATGGAAGCTGAAGTGGGGGAAAAAGGCAAAGAACAGAGTTTCAATCCTCTCCTGATGTTCATCCATATCTTCAGATATGGAACGTTGTATAACCCAACTGGAAAAGAAAAATGACCTCAGGTGAATTGGCTCAACTTTGAACATTTGAACCTTAAACCAACCACAACCCTGAATGACAAAACAATCCAACCCATCCAGTAGTTTGCATCGTGTGTCTGTTTGTGATGTATCCTTTTTCTTTTGCTTTTAGTATAGAAACCAGTGTAGTTTTTGTTTTTTACTTACAGGAAGTGATATAAGATTTGTGCGTGGTAAGTACATCAATGAAACTGCAACCTTGGAATATCACTATAGCAGCGTTCCAAATCACTTACCTTTTATTTTTACTTTTAGTACATACTGCAGCTGCCCTTACAAAGGACTTACTGTTGCATGCAGTATGCATTCAATTGGGACTTATTACTTCGTCATACTGTTGCACCTTGAACTTTGAATGCAACAGGAGGAAGTTGGGCATCCTGGTATTTTTGGTATACTGCATTCGACATGCAATGTACAGGGACATACTACATATTTTTCTGGCATACTTAATATTATGCGTATTGGGATGCACAGTGCCAATTCACAAAAATATATATATATTTCCAAACAATTTACGTACTGGTGCTTCAGCCTCGGTGTGATATTATGTATGTAGCATCATATGCATATTGTATGCTTATCAAAAAACGAGTCTTGTTTAAAATGAGTCAGCTGGGAACATTAATGACGGCTGAAGTGAAGGGGGGCGGGGCTTAGCGAATTGTAGGTGCTGTGTTTGATTCAGGTGGTGACTGGTCTCTTCAAACTGGCAGGAGAAGAGTGATGATGTTGTCCACCTCTGTTCCCTTTAGTCATCCGTACACTTTTACTCACTTTGTGAAAAGAAATATGTGAAATCAATCAATCCAATCTCAAAGCCCATTTACTCGAGTACAATGTCCTTGTTTGTGTGTGCGCACAATAAGCTTTTACTGTGTCCCTTGCCCTGACCTGCCTTAAGCCTGTATACCACTCATCCGAACATTTTACAGTGAAGGGGACAAAAAGAATTACACTCGAGTCTCTTCCATTTTCACAGCCCAATGAGTGTCAAGTATACCTATAGAAAGAAAACCATACCCACTGAGTTTTAAGAGCTCTTACTGTCAGCCTCTGGGTGTCTGTGTTTTAAATGGCTGTAATTAATGTTATTTTCCACTGTGCTCTTATCAGTATTTAATCCTGAATAATCAAAGATATGAATGGCACTCTTGGTACATATTTCAAATTCATTATATACATGTCAGCATGTGGTATGTAGAGCTGCATGCACAATATAAGCATCGTTTCTTGGTTGCTGCTGATAATACTGCAGTATTGTTTTCCCTTTCAGTTCTGCAGCTATTGGGAACATGATGAATAACCAACGGTGCCAAGTAATAAGTATGGGGATGCCAAATAGTGTCAGCTGTGTGGGGTTTATGGCCTGTTTGTGCCAGACCAGGAGCTGGTGCTGCTGGTGAACCAGTCGGACATCTCAACAAAAGATGATGTGTGTTGTAGCTGATGAGTTTCTCCATATTCATTCACCATCTGGTCCAAAATGAAATCCTCACATGAGCCCTCTGCATTAGTGAATCTGTTTCAAGCACACATTGTTGTTACCATAGCAATCTATTCTGTGGAAAAACAACAACCTGAAAACCTACTTGTTAAAAAGAGAGTGCATTTTATTTGTGGCTGTGTATTTGGATCTGAATAAACCCTTTCAGCAGAGGGGTCCTGCCGCTGTTAGGCTGCATCTCACAACTTTTCCATCGACGCCAACCCAACAACCCAACCCAGCTCTGATGTGTAATGACATATGTGATGACCTGGAAGTTGGCGGTCTGTGTTTTCCTCCTGGGCCCTGCAGGTCGTACATCTCCAGCTGGGAAACAAGTCTCCACCTGTGACACTGATGTGTGTGTGTGTGTGTGTGTGTGTGTGTGTGTGTGTGTGTGTGTGTGTGTGTGTGTGTGTGTGTGTGTGTGTGTGTGTGTGTGTGTGTGTGTGTGTGTGTGTGTGTGTGTGTGTGTGAGTGTGTGCGCGCGTGCGTGAACAATCACTTCGCAGTTTTTACGGAACCATTTGGGCCCCCAAACTCTACATAACATGGGATTATATAGAAATATATTCCTTTTAATTTATGTTTCTACAATAAATCAAGGAAGTGTAATAAATCCGTGTTTTCTGACTATTTTCAGATATGCAAGTATTTTTTTTCACTTTACTAAGAAAATTGAATTACAAACCTTTTACTTTTGCAAACTGATATTTCTGATAAGAACATCTGCTTGATTGTTTGATCACATAATGTGGTAAAGGAATTGCCGGTTTACTAAGAACACACAGCCAGCACACGGTCGTACGTTGAACCAGTGAAAACATCCACTGGATTCATGGCCACATCTCATGGCCATGAGGGCGAAGTTATTCTCCTCACAAGAGAATCTTTGCAGCTTATTCAGGAACAATTTTTTTTTTCTTTTTGTTACAAAAGCAGCAGTCAGTCAGAAAACCTTGAAGTCCATGGAACATAATTGAAATGAAAAAAAGGAGATCATGTACCAATTCATCACTGCAGATTAACAAGATGTGCGCTGAGTGGATGCTGATGTGTTGCGGGGATCAGGTGCATCAGACTTACGCCTCAATGAGCTTCGTCACCACCTGGAATACAATCCCCAGAGATGGGAGGCAACGGAGGTGAAAAGCATTGGAATTCGTAACCCTCCTGTTGCCTTCAAATTTACTAACACCTGTTATCCTTGGGGTCAATTTGACCCCAGCAATTTAAACCTGCAGAAAATTATTATAATTAAAATTGTTACCCAAGTTTATGTGTCAGGTACTTTATGTTTGTTTGTTGACTACCTAAATAGCACTTTAAATAAAACAACCCCCCTTATACATCCTGAATACCTGTTATGCGACTATGGAGAAATATGCAGATCACCATAAAATCTCACTGATTGACCTAAAATTGGAAAGAGATATCTTTAATGGCTTTATATTATTTCTAAGTACATATTAACATTTGGAATGAAAAACAATTTCTGTTATCAAGAATAGTAACATGTATTATGTTCGAAAACAAGGAAAAACAAACACAATTTCAGTATTGTCTGAAGGGACAGCGGCCACGAAATGCAACCAGACATTCATCCACAGTCACATGGGGGCCTGGATTGTAAAGAGGTAATCGCTGAACCCACTTGTCCCATACATCCCGTATTGCTGCGAGTTTGTCACGCTCTCGTCGGCCCTGCCTTATTTCTCTGTCATCAAAGCGTATGACATGGGAGAAAACATGGAATGTGTTTAGAGACATGGTGGCATATTGCCCTTCCAGTGTCAGCAGCCCAAAGGCTTGCTGTTGCTTCGCCTTTTGACTTGTACACTCCTGCCAAAATGAGCAACCCAATGTAGGCTTGCAAGTGGGTCACATCCAAGTCTTTCCAACTGTCCCCATACACACGCCTCCCCTCTAAATTTGTCATCTCAAGTATATCCTTTTCGATTGATGGTGTTATGAAGAGCTCAAATGCTGATTGTATGTCTTGGTCATGACTGACAGCGTATCTGGTGGGGCCTGGAACCATTTTGATGACATTCGCAGCACTCAGTCTACTCTGTTGTTCGAGTGGGGAGACGGACCATTTGTGGAAGGTAGTGTGTTTGCTGGTGGTTGAGAGACAACATGAGGGTCAACACTGAGGGTCTCATTCTCATCAGAGGAGGATGCCTCATAATCAGGGTCCTCCTCAACATCATGCTCTGTCTCAGACACATTCTCCTCTATGTCACTTTCATGGTCAAAGAGATGAGACAACACCTCATTGACAGAAAACCTTTCCTTACAACTCATTTTCAGTTGAGAGAGAGCAGAAAGAGAAAGCACACAGAGCACCAAGAGAAATGTTTTAGAAGGCCGCTGTGCAAGTTTTTGCTCCGCCCCCATGTCGTGTGAACTATCAGTGGTTCTCACACTACTACAGTTATGGTTATGTTAGGTTAGGGCCCTCAAGCTTTTTGAAGATTATAAAATTGCATGTTATAGTGACCTCAATATCATCCAAAACAACCAAAACAAATGTGTGTAAAATGTTGATGTTTCTTATATGTTTTATACAGCTAAAACAGCCTGGGGTCAAATTGACCCCAAAAAGGACATGTCAGAGACTCAATGTTACACCCAGAGAAATGACCTTTTCAACAATCACAGCGAGAATTTCTATTTCTATGATTTTGTATTTTGAACTTCAGTCTCTTTTCACTTAGACTTTCACTCAGCCTGAGTGCTAGATTGGTCTGCTTTTCTGGCAATAATTGCTTAATATCAAGCATTGTATATCAGCGTCCTGCATGCTATATAAGGCACAATTGTAAAACTAATTAAATAACCTTGGTAATGTCACAATAACCAGCAGAATCTGTCCTCCTCAGCATATTGTAATACTGAAGGTAGCAGGTGTCTTTCTTTTTTCATTGTGAACCTGTTGTCACTAAAACAACTGCATCCTCACCAGGGACCGTGTGCAAACATTCAGTTTCTACATTTAACTTGAAGTCATTGGTGCTTTTCACTTTAGTGACTGCAGACGCTTAGAAACCGTGTGAAAGTAATAAGATGCTAAATGCATTTTATAGCTGTTTAATATTGGTGTCGGCTAAAATAAACATTAATCAAAATCGTCCACAATCAGTGGTGCACATGAGATGAAGTATAAAAATGTCTTTGTGCATAAAATGTATAAATATGAGCTCCAAATCTTCTGTAGAACTGTTGGTACTTGCAGTAGTTTGAAGAAATATGCAAATCTATGCTCCAATTGATGAGATCATAATGCATAATTTAGTTCAGAAAGGCTTATTTTGAATACTTGTAATGAACTGTTTACAGGAAACTGAAGAACCAAATGTCACTAAACAATATCAGCGGTGATATTGTGTTCTGACAAAGAGTATTTATGATGGTTATCACAGTGGAAACTGGCATCATGATGGTAAAATGGTATTTTTGTGGCAACTGCAAACTGCAGCAGGTTGAAGAGGTCTTATCCAGCAGCTGTACGCCCTTCAGTCGTGCTTATTAAATATCATCATGGTAATGGATTTGGTCTGCTTTGCTCACAACACTTACAGCTGGCTTTGTTGGTTGCATCAAATGCCTCAGTGGACCTCGTTACTGTCTCAGCATGAAAACGGCAGCAAAGGAGCAGTCAGCTGATGTTACATGACAATATAATGTCTGTAAGAACAATAAGTAGATAAATAGCAACAAACTGCTGTGAGGTACGCATCCAAGCCTGCTGTGGAAGATGACGTCTCTCTGAAGGTTTGCTGCCCTCTGCTGTACAACCTGTGAATGACTCACCGCAACAAGCACGTTTTCTATTAATTCATCAATCTTTTCTTTTAGCTGTGGTTAACAAAATAGCAACTGTTCCCATAATCAATATGCTTGTTTTATCCGATTAACAGTCCGAAACTTTAAAATATTCAGTTTATAATGCAAAATGTAGCGAAAGAACCAGATCTTTACATTTTTGAAATTACTAGAAAGTGTTTAGCATTTTTGCCTGATAAGACTTAAATGATTAAACAAAGTTGTTAGATTTCAATTTCTTACGGCTAATCAATTAATCGCTGCCCCAGTAGCAAGAGAGCAGCAGGATAGACATGTTAAGATTTATGTAATCTATTTACCTAATCTAATCCTCTTCCAAACATAATTAAATTTGAAAGTATATCTACCTGTCTAACACTTTCAAATTTGCTCTCATGTTAAAGAAGCAGAAATATAGATTTGAAATCAGTCAAGGCTGTTGTGTCTTATTCCACAACAGTTCTGATATGAAATTATTTCATAAGTATACGTTTGAAGATGGTTAAACCTTGCTACTACATTGGACACCATCGGATCAGAATCATAATCCTGCTGATCACTTGTACTTTCTTTATTAACAATGTTTCCATCACGACAGGGTTACTATCAGTATTCTGTCGTGTGGTCATCATGCACACAGATGCTGTATTTTGCAGAATAAAACTGGGCCAGATGCATTAATTCTGAGCAGTTTGTAAACAAGCCCTGAATAAATCATTTGATTATTCCCCCTCACAACTCTTCCTGATTAGCCTAAACAACAGGTCTGCGTCTTCAAATCTGAATCAATTGAGCTCTTCACAGTTCAGGGTGCACCTTTTGAAATAATTTATTCAATATTCATTATGGTAATAGAATGTTTCATCATGATCAGTATATAAAATATGTACAGAGCAAAGCATTAGTAAAAATTACAGATCCTGCTGGGAAAGTATGTGCTTATATTGTAGAAGGCGGTAATAGCTCAGCAACTCCCAAGAGGACTTCTTCATGAAACAATCGTTGATCCCGGATATCCACGTCCCAGATGTGCAGGTTCTAGTAGATGAGTAGCACAGCTGGATCAGAGATTAAGAAAGGCTGCAGTTGGACTGTTTGGACTCTCTCCCCTAAACAAAGAGAATACAGTTAGAAACAAAGACCCTCACACATTTCATACAGTCATTAAAAATGTATGAAACGGCAAATGAGTCTTTCTTCTGCGAGTAAAGAAAGTTCAAAGAGGATGGATTGCCATGGCAACAGTGTACCGCCATGTGTTCCTGTGAGCATGCTACCGATGCCTAAGCTTTCCGGGTACCTGTTGTCTCTGCTGCTGACGTCTGTATTCTTCTTCACTGGCAGCGAGAGCCTCAGCGAGAGCCTGGTCTTCCTGCTCCTGAGGACTGGGACACAAACAAAGAACCTGAGCATCAGTCAGTGAAAACAAACTAAGTTAAGCCCCATGAAATATGAATTTATAGTGCCGCCTCCCTGTCGTTTGTACACTAGATTTAACTGACGATGTGTAATGTACGATTCATTCTTAACCTGAAGCAGCAAAGAATCTCACACATTAGCTGTTCTGGAGCGTTCAGTCATATCATTAACTTTACTAACAAGAAGGAAACTAGTGACAGAAACGAGTCTTTTATTGAATAAACGTTAACCGGAGCATCAGCTGCATGTTTATTCATTCATGTTCCTCATAAGTTACTGTTGAGCAAATCAAACTTTTTAGATGCAAAGCTCTCCGGCGGTATTGACAATTAATGTGAGAGCGAGAACGATATTTTGGGAGATTTGAATGTCGCGTTTGCTGGACGACAATCAGCTGTTTCTAGTCTTCCTCGTCAAAATCAGTCCTCATAATTTACACCTTTTACTGTCTGAATAAGCATTGATGACCTGGACCTCCATTGCCTTGCCAGCATTAGAGCACTGTTAATTGTTTACGTGAGATTCATTCAACATAAATTACACTCCATGATCTCCTCCCTGCTGTAATGCAGTTCCACTGGTTTAAGATGGTTAGTCAGACAAACGTGTTCCACTCAAAAGCAGCACGCTGACGTTTTAGGAGTCGAGTGGAGCTGATAGTGGGATGCATCTGGGTTTTGATGGAAGTTTACTCACGTAAGAGCCAGCTGAACCGCTGGACTTGACTCAGCCAAAGACATCTCCAGAGCCCTTTGTAAAGCCTGCTCCTCAGTCTGCAATGACAGCACAATCGTTTTTAGATTTCATTTTCCTCGCGTTTGAATGATTTCATCAGGTGATGTCATGTAAACAATGCCCGTACCATGCCGGCCTGAAATGCTGCCGATGCTGGGATCACATTCTGTGCTGAAACGGAAGTAGGAATCCGCAGTGGAGGGCTGAGAGAAAAAAAGATTTCTATTTTCAGGCATTTATTTGAAAAGTGATTAGGCTGACTCTTTTCTGCATTGATTTAAAATGTGTAAACGTGCTTACCCAGCGCTGTGTGCTCTGCTGTTAGCACCGACACCATTAGAAACGGGTCTAGAGTTTCTTGAACCTGATGAAGCAGAGGCGGAGCTGGAGGAAGCACCTTGGGCCCTCATTAAAGCAGAATGTCTACAACAAAAAGAAGCAAGCGATTCTTAATGTAATATTCGGATGAAACGACAGCATTATCTAAAGATGTAGTGCGACTGTACCCACCCTGGTTTGGACAGAGGTTTCCCATCAGTCATACAATCATGGTCTAGTGGGTGCCGGTGCTTAAGACAGTGATTTAAATGACACTGGTCACAGGTAACTCGCATCATTTCCTTCTGCTTACAGCCTCCTTTAGAACATCTATTTGTGAAAATCTGGAAGGAAAAAAAAAAAATAGTCTATTATTGCTTAGATTCAAACTCACTGTTCTAAGATGAAACAACTCAGTTTTATACCGACCTTTCTCTTTCTCTGCGCAGGGTCCGATTTGCAATCCCGATCTATGTGTTCGCCAACTTTAATGTCGGGCATCTCTCCTCTCTTGACGGGAATGGGGATGTCGCACAAAGGACATACTGGGACCTGGACATCCTAATGGGGAAAAAAGACATTAAATAAACAGGAATACAGAACCTAAAAAGGTGACGATATTACTATCACCAAAAGCAAGCTATAGCTACGTTGGCCATGGTTTAATTGGTGACTGAAGTGGGATTATTTTTGTCTCGATAGAAGCACTGGTTTCCTCAAGTGTACAGCAATCAACCTAAAACTATTCACAGCCTGTAAATATGACCTAAATAGAACAATGTTAATGTACTAGTACAGAAATTGTACTATGCTGCAAACAGTCAAATTACCTTTTTGTAGGACGACATGCATTTGTGAGTTGCATAGGTAATGTGGTCCTTGCAAAAAATCTCCTGACAGGCATCACATCGCATAGGAAGAAAATCTGCAATGAAGAGGTTTTAAATTCCAGGTTGAAACCCCAATTCAGCAGAGTAAACAAGACGGCCATTGTAAACAGGACTCACCTAAACGTTTGCAGGTTTTCTCGGAGCAGTGCTCTCCCAAATCCGGAAACTCCATCACATAGAAATACCTCTAGAGCCTCAACAACCTGAAGGAGAAAGAATGGAAAAAGTTTAGTTCGTTTTTTTGTTTTTCACAAGACTGACTCATTACATTCTGACTGTGTAAACACTGAGAAGGGTTGTCTCTGTGCATGCTAGCGAACGTTAGCTATGAAATTGGCATTGTCATTTGTTTTTTTAACGTTACTTATTGCTAGTATCGTGTCAAGATGATTTATTTCATAACGTTAGTAACACAATGTTTATTTTTACTTAGATGTGATGCTGGTTATGGCTTTCAAACGTTTCTTTGGTCCAGAAAACAGACAGACTTTATGTTATGAATCCCTACAAAGATGATGCTAACTTGCTACCTAGCTAGGCCATGCTAACCTATACGATTAGGTTGGTTACATAACCAGCCACAGCTAAGATTATCTCTGCTATACAATTATAACCAACGTAACAGCAGACAGAAATAACTGTACTGTGGCCAATAATACTGTGACCGATAATACGATGTTTTCTAATCGCCATCAGTAACACTTGTTTGTTAACACACATGCTAGCAGATAGCATGTGTATTATTAAACGGGAAACTATTTATTTTAATCACGTTATTGAAGCAGGTAGAAACACATAAAGCTTGACTCTTTACATTCTCCCTCTATAGACGAAGCCCCCTGAATAAACACCATTAGCTCAGTAACATCCAGTTGTTTTTCAACGCTAGTCGAACTGTTACTATTAGCTGACTAAGCTAGTTAACGGTAGCGTTACTTGCTAACGTTAAGCTAAACTCTCGTTTAATTTTCACTCACCAAATCCTCGGTCTGTTGTGTTTCAGTAAGAGGCAACGAGCTCCAATAATCCTGGTTACTTCCGATGCTATCGTCTTTCAGCAGTTCAACCACCGACCGATCCCTGAGCACCACTGCCCGCTAGCAGCTGAGCTGTCTGTTCTTCTTCATCAACTTTTGATGTGTCATGCACGCTCCTCCCACGAGAATGGTGTAACAATGACGTCAGGGAAACGCTCGTGACTCCAGGTGTGGTATTCAAGACAGTCGGTGGAAATGACAGGTGAAGTCTGGAAAGATCTAGTAGTCATGTGAAGAACAGTCTGGAAAGTTCTAGTAGTCATGTGAAGAACAGTCTGGAAAGATCTAGTAGTCATGTGAAGAACAGTCTGGAAAGATCTGAGAGACTTTTTCATCTTTAAATTCATGTCATTTTTCGGACATTTGTCGCTCGCTACTGTGATTTACTTATCAGCACAAACTACGTTTCTGGCTGCCTGATTTTATATTATTAGCCCAATTTGCCCCCCCCCCCCCCTCCAACATCCCTGTGTCATTGTCTCCCTGTCCATGTCTTCTCCATTTTGCAAATCATGTTAACATACACAGACTGAAAAATACAGCTGGCTACTTTTAGTTTTATTTTGAAAGCTCACAGCGGAAGTTTGTATATTACAGGCAGTACAACCCGTGTGTGTAGAATGATGAGGGTTTGCCGCCCTCAAGTGGTCAAAGTGGGGAGATGCAATACATTGAATTAGTCAAATTAGCATCAGAGTAGTGTACAAGTAATATCACAAAGACTGAGATTGGCTAGGGTAATAATATCAGGCTAAACCAATCAGATTTAGAGTTGGGTGGGTTTATGTCTTCCTTATTATCACCGAGGTGTCCCGTGAAAAGGCTGTTTTCTAAACAAAGTGACCAACCTCAAGCAATCACAAACAAATGAACAGACGATCTTAATATGACTAGCCAATGCAAATGATTGACAATAGCCACTGTTAGAGTCTAGTTGTTTGACATTAAGCGTAATATTGTTTTGGCTCACATTTTAATACTAATATGGTTTGTGCATATCGGTGTTAGTAACATATTCTGTATTGTTAATTGTAAGGTCCCTCTAGTGAGCAAGACAACCTTTTTCCAGCCATTAGTCAAAACTGCATGATAGGTCATGTTTATTAGATTCACCTGCAGATGCAAATCAATGACTGGGTTAATGAGCATTGCTGAAGTGCACTATTTTCCTGAGCAGCACTTTATCTCATCTGCAAGCTCTGGTCAAGCCATGAGGAAATTTAAGGGATTTCCCCACACACACACACATAAATAGTAAAAAAATGTTATAATGTACTTTCGGGTTTTCCAAAAGCATGATAGAATACCCAGACTCATTCCTGATGTGATGCGTGGTAAAGGTAAGGGGGAGGTGTGTGTGTGTGTGTGTGTGTGTGTGTGTGTGTGTGTGTGTAAAGACATATTTACCTGAGAGTTTCCCTTAGTGGGCAACAAGACAGCAGTTATAATTTGGCGTCTGCAGGTACTCATGGGCTCCTGCTGGTTTATTTACAGTTTGTTTTAGGAGTTAAATTGGCTCACTGAACTCTGCAGTCCTCCTCATTAGCTGGACAGCGTGCGAGTGATGCATTGTGGGAGACACTTAACATTTTGTACTGAGGGAGTTCAGGAGTGTTGTATAAAATGTCCTACTAGAACATCATTCGTTTTTATTGCTGTTTTCAGTCCATTTGACAGGCTGTCGTCTGTCCACTACAGCAACGGTACCAGATTGAGTTCCAGAAAATGTCCTCCCTAAGCCATGGTGCTCTGATCCCTGTTTAGATACCAGATGTCTGGAGTATTTCACTACAGATTGTCAGCTGTCGTGGGAACTCTATTGGTATTATTTTTAATTGAATTGAAGTTAAACTTTGTGAGATCTTCTTCCTGTATTAGCCTGCATGTAACCTCCTTATCGGCCTGCAGAGTTGCATATGACTCTTTCATTTTGCACATATATGTTTGCACATATTTCTATTGTAATGTATTTGTAGCTTTGGAATGTAATTTACTTAATTTTTATATTTATTTATTATTTTAAACAGCTTTAACTGCATCCTACCTCCTCAGACTTTTTCTTGTACCGCAGTAACATGTGAATTTCTCCTCAGGGGATCAATATAATATCTGATCTGAAATATGCACACCAGTTAAGGGTTGATTTAGACTTAATAGGAGTCATAATAAATTCAATCTTTTAAGCCTGGAAATATAAGGTTCCCTCTAGTGGGTCGACAGCAGCTCTGATAAACTGTTCATTGAAGATTTGGCAAGCCAGATAGAAAAATAGTAATGTGCTTTCTATCCTTTTAAATATTAAACCGCCAAAGAGTCTTTGAAAAAGCCTAAAGTAATATTCAACATTCATGAAAATGTGTGTAACTCGGCGTTATTAAAAAGTGAGATAGAGCCGTATAATTCCAATATCACAATTTGACATCAATTTTTTTTTAACTCAAGTCTAATCATCCAATCTTTTGACAATTTACAGAGAATGGGTCTTAAAGTACATTCTTGAATTTGAGTTTGGACTGTTCTCTCAGATGAGTGAGTATAATGGAGTGAAATCGACCCCAACATTGTTTTAGATGGCACTCGGGCCAAATCTCTTGCGAACTGATGGCTTAAAATGTGCATTTATCAGAGCAGAGAACTTGAGGTCGCGTGGTGTCTTTGCAGGTTTCATCAGTTGATGGCAGCAGGATTCCTCTGAGCTGCTGGGCTGAGGAGAATAGAGATGACCACAGTATACACATTGTGTTTTTATATCGTCACTACGTG